>NC_135761.1:1603195-1730197 GCF_052425735.1 Oculina patagonica | reverse complement strand
GGATTATCCAATCACGTGGTTGACGACGCTGGTATTCAGCCAATGCCTCCTGTGCTGCAGACAATTCTCTTTCGGTGGAAGCGTGCCTGTTCCTTTCTTCCTCTATTTGAAGTTGGAAGTTTCTTAGTCTCTCCTCCACTACTGTCCTCTGCTGGTGCTCGTCTTCCAGATGACGCTGTTTTTCCCTAATAGCGTTCTCTTTCACTTGAAGTTCTTGACTCAGTTCTTGTTGACTTCGCTGGTACTCAGCCAACGCCTCCTGAGCTGTAGCTAGGCCTGATTCTAATTCTCTTTCGGTGGAAGCGTGCCTGTTCCTTTCTTCCTCTATTTGAAGTTGAAAGTTACTCAGTCTCTCCTCCACTACTGTCCTCTGCTGGTGTTCGTCTTCCAAACGACGCTGTTGTTCCCTAAATTCGTTCTCTTTCACTTGAAGCTTTTGTCTCAGTTCTGGTTGACTTTGCTTGTACTCAGCCAATTCCTCCTGTGCTGCAGACAAGGCGGATTCCAATTCTCTTTCGGTAGAAGCGTGCCTGCTCCTTTCTTCTACTATTTGAAGCTGGAAGTTCCTCAGTCTTTCTTCCAAGACCGTCTTCTGCTGGTGCTCGTATTTTAAACGACGCTGTTGTTCCCTAATAGCGTTCTTTTTCTTTTGAAGCTCTTGTCTCAATTCTTGTTCCACTCTAGCTCTGGCCTGTTGCTCTCCGCCCAATGTTTTCTTTAGTTTGTCAACAACTGTTTCCTTTTCTCTTAACTCCTGCTCTCTTACGTTGCGCAATCGTACTTCGTTGTCAAGGGTTTGACGTATTTGCGCAAGCTCATTTCGCAATCTTCTTTCCAGTTCGCTACAAGCGCTTCTCGCCTGCCTCAATTCCTCTCCTACTCTACTGCCTGCTAAGGGAACAAAATTTTGAAGTTAGTTTTTGCCAGTTCAAGTTAATATCTTTTACTTCAGAGTATGACTAAAACAGATTAATTGTAGTCCTCCCCTCCTGTACGAAAGGCAGACAAATAATGTCTGAAATTTGAAAAAAGGAAGGAAAGAACTGGTAACATGTAAAAGTTTTTTACAAGTAATTGTGGGTCTGGTATTTCTGTTGCTGTCTTGCGATAATCCAAGTTTTTCTTTCAAGGCTTGTACTGAACTGGTTATTTTACTTTCTTCCGCAGGCCAGTAAGATGTTGTCTCTAATCTCAATGATTGCCTTATTTTCCGCTTCCACATTGCTAATCGCTTCGGCGATAAGTGTTCCACCTTTGTCTCCACTTTTTAGTTCCACGACTTCTCGGCGCATATTCAAATAATTTTTTTGGTAGATAGAAATGAACGCGTCACATCCTTCTTGGTAACTGCGTAGATTTTTTGTTGCTCTACTAAGCGATATTTGAACTATATGTGCGTTTTCACTACAGAGAATCTCCACGCCATATGTTTCTTCGACATCTTAAAGTTTCTTATCGTAAACTCGCTTGATAAATTTCATGAACTGTGGCTCACCCTCAAAGCTGGCGGCTGTGTCCAATATTTGTGAAGAATTCTGCTGGGTCTGTGTTGTATCTCCATACTGAAACGTCTCGTTTCCTCCTGTTGATTGCTGCGGGAAGGAATGGCGACCCTGGTAAACGTCTTGAAGAAGCTTTTGCGCACTTTCAATCTGGTTAAATTAAACGTTCCAGAAAGAACATATTCCTTTTGAGAAACGCCGCGACATTCAACTTCCGTCTTTTCCTCTAGAATTTTGAGCGCTTTCTGCAACTCTTGAGGTGATAGCTGGAACCTATCAAAGTTTACGCGTGCCATTACTCGCTGAAAAACCTAAAGTGAACAAAAAATCTCGATGATTTGGTACGTGCAGAATGCAATATGGAACAATTGAAAGTATGATGTTTTATATATGTTCGTGTTTATTTGCTTTATTTTACTTTCGGAAAAACTGTTCACAGGCTACTTGTATTCTTTCCCAGGTGTTCCTTACGCTAATCTTTGCAAACGTAACACGACACTTGTGTTTGTTTGTAACAAAATACTTTTGTCTTCCTTGACCTTGAAAAGGGTGTCGGTAAAACGCCGACTCGGGGTCGGGGTCGGGGTCGGGGTCAAGTTATTAATTTTTTTAAAAAAAATTCACTGATTCCAAAAAGAAAAAAATGACAACGTTTATATAAGCGTTTAGGGCATTTTGAGTCGAAAAAAAGCATTTCCTTCACAAAATAGCCGGGAGTTTTGATCCATATAAGTTCAAAAGAATAAAAGAAGAAATTTGTGGTCTAGCAGGTGACAGGTGAAATTGTTTATCTTGGCAGATAGAATTTGCTGCCGACTTCTTTCTGAGCGTTAGCTCCTCGTTAACATAGCATGAACTTTTTCAGGTTTATATTAAATTGTACATACCTTTGTGTAGCAAGAGAAAATTGATTCAGGTTTATACCGTTAAAATAAAGCCGCCTCTCTTTTTTAAAAAATATTTATAAGGAACCAGAATTGTTTTGTCTAGACAGCGAAGCTCGCATTAACATGTCTCGCAATCTTTAAGTTTCTACATTCTGTTGTTGTTTAAAATATAAGTGGAAGTATCTAGCCATCCCTCCAATTTGGGTGACGGAAATGCGGATAGACATTTTAATTAAAATTGATCTTAGTAAATGTACACATCGTTTTCGACGCAAATGGTGAGTTGTAGCCTGCCCGCCTTTCGTCGCTCCCGCTTACTGCACACACCATACAATCTTCGTTTGCTGTTCAAATTCTATCCAGTTCACAAATGAAGCAATTCACGTCTGTCCAAATTTTAAAAAGCTGGCTGTATGTTTCGATTGTTGAAGAAACATGTTACAACAAACTGCCCGACGTGCGAGTTTCTCTGTCGAAACAAACCGCTCTACTTCTTTGAAAATACTTCTTTTAATATGAAAGGCAGCTTTAATTTTTATTACTCAAAAACATAAACAATCTAATTTACACCTGAAACAGTTCATGCCCATCAAATTCTACTGCAAAAAAATCTGCCGCGCATGTTTAAAAGTAAACAGATTTAGAATATTTGCGAGACAACGTCTACGCGAGTTTCTCTTGTATTATCTGTTTATCATTGTTTATACCTAATTTGTTTCAGTTGGACTGAAAACCGAAGAGTCTTTTAAAACAAAGCCTTTTTTTAAGTTCTTATGAATCACAAGGTGGTTCTGTTTTATTGATCAACAAAATGCAAAATGAGCAAAGAACGGCTAAAATTGAAGTATTACACTCGCTTCCAGCGTTAGGTGCATAGCAATTTGTTAAAACAAACAACACGGATCGAAATCCGCCAATCACAGCCCACCAGCATGACCTTTTGACCTTGTGGGTGAAACCAACAAGGGCATCCATCGGTTTTGATTGGCAAACAGAACAGAACTTCGAAAGATGCTGTCGAAAGATGATGTCGAAAGATGGACGTAGATCAAAGATAGCTATGCGCGTAACATTAATTGCAAGCGGGTGTAACTTATTCGATTACAGAAAAGTAGAGAACAACATCTTACCGCGAAACTGTATTTAAAAGTTAAATTTCACCTTACGCCTGTTAGACCTTAACTGAAATTCTTCTGTTACACTTTTGAACTTATAAGAATCAAAATTTGTGGCGAATTTGTGAAGGAAATGATTTTTTTCAACTCGAAATGCCCCACACGCTAATATAAACTTTGTATTTTTGAATACTTTTACTTTTTTTGAATTCTGAATTAGTGAATTTTTTTTAGAAAATTAAAAAAATTGACCCCGACCCCGAGTCGGCGTTTTACCGACACCCCCTTGAAAATGCGATAAAATGAAACTTTTGTTTTTTGTTTGTTTTACGGCGGCATCGATGACATTTGTTTAATTTAATTAAGCTGCGGTTTAGACTGCACGAAAGACGATTCTCAAAAACTAAAGAAACAGTAAACAGCTAGAATATTTGTTTCCTGGTTATCAGGTGTTCACGCCGAAAATCCCGGTGCAAGTTTTTGCATACCTAATTACGAAAGCGCTGTGAAAGTCTCAAATCTAATTTAATTAATTTGCGGTTTTTACTTGGCGCCAAGAAGTCTGCAGGAAGCCTACCGCAAACACGCAATACAAGCGATGTTCATGATAGTTCCAGAAAACAATGTAGACTAGCTAAGGCCCGTTCCAAACGCCGCTCCACTCATGTGCCGAACCTAACTCAGTATGGTTCGACCTTGGAGCGACTTTGGAGCGACAGCTGATTCAAACGGCGTATTTGTGTCGAACTTAATTCGCGGAAACAAGTTGTTAACAATAATAATGTTGACTGAACGTCTGCGTTGAGGATGATAAAAGGTTTTTGCAGTCGAAATCAGCAAACCATTACGCAAGTTTTGCTATAATAATAATATTTCCGGAAAAGCAAATTCATTCCGCGAGATTTATATTATTTAAACTGGTTTTCTCTCGAGAATTAGTTTGTAAATGCTAATCTACAAATCTGATCTTATCAATTGGGGAAACAGCAAAAAGGAATTACCACCAATTGAAACAATTTTCCCATGAAGTTCCGCTTCTCTTAAGCTGAAACATATTAAAAGATAAACAAAATGCGAGCCCGGTCAGCGAAGTAATTTCCCCGGAACCTAACTAAAACTGCCGGACCAAACTGATTCAAACGCCGCTCTTCTGCCGTACTTTATTCACCAGTTAGGTTCGGCACATGAGTGGAGCGGCGTTTGGAACGGGCCTAATCTGCGCATGCGTTTGGTGTAAATTACGTTGCGTAGTACCACAAGGAGAGCAAAGGTTTTACTGAAACAAATATATACCTTTGAGATCCTCATATAAAAGTAACGTAGATATGCTCCACGTTTTACTTGGGGGGTATGGTCAGGTGCTCCCACCCCAACCCCCTCCACAGGAATAATTAATTAATTGATATTAATTAATTAATTGACTATTAAAGTTTACGCGTTAGCGCACTAGCGGGTTAGCGGACGACAGCCCCAACAAACCATCACAATAGTGCATTCTGCACTAAAAATGCACATGATTTAATACTACGAGATGTAATTACTTTATGCACGTAGATTTTATCCCATTTGTTAAAAAAAAAAGGCGAAGCTCCGCTTGTTGATAAGGACAATAAATGGCGATACATGTACTCCTCTTTACTGGAAACTCTAACATTCCTTTTTGTAATTCGAGAAAAAAACACTGGTCTTCCTTAAGACCTTTACTTCTGTGACTTTGCACCCAACGTTTTTTTATTTACCTCTACGAGATCATCTGGAACAAACCGGTGAATCGGTGAAGTTTGATTTAAAGCCTGTTGTAGGTAGGTACGTGACATCTCCACTTGTTTAAAAGCTCCTGGCATTATAAAACATTCACTGGAATCAATCCACTCAATACCAGTTTTGCCAGCGATTTCCTTTAAAAGGGTTATCGTTTGCTCCCGGGTGAGGAGTTCCACAGTTTCCAAGCAAAGCTCTGCAGACACCAGCTCAAACACCTGACCCAACAAAAGAACGTACATAAATTCGACTTAAAAATCACTTTAAAACATAAAAAATATATTTTTAATGACCTCGTTAGGTCTGAGAAAAATAACAGTTTATTTAAGGAGTTTAGCACAAAAATGAATGATAAAACGGAATGATCAATCTCTCCAGAAGACCTTGTCCTGTAAACCGAACATTGGAAAAGTGGCATCATTGCTGACTTTTCTATTTTATGCATTGTATTAGTATTATAACAATATCGCCTAG
The DNA here is from genome assembly GCF_052425735.1 of Oculina patagonica. Lineage (NCBI taxonomy): Eukaryota > Metazoa > Cnidaria > Anthozoa > Scleractinia > Oculinidae > Oculina > Oculina patagonica. Next base: position 1,724,458 of record NC_135761.1, on the reverse strand, counting down.
TGGATCATGCTCCTTTGACAACTTTAGAACGAAAATCATCTTCAATAACAAGGCAAAATCTCAATCTATCAAAGAACACATATTTAAATTAAAAACAACAAATAAGTAAATAACCTGAATATATTTTTTTACGGTTTGGAGAGAAAGCAATACGTACACCCGGTATGTGGTACCTCAAAGTTATGATCCTCCTTCGTCATGGTTTCCTCGTACGGTTTGACTATTAAAGCAACTCCTTGAAACTCCTGTTCCCGCTGTACTACTGATTTGACGACTATTAAATGACATGACAAAATACCACATACATGTTAAAGGCAGGAAAAGAAAGTCTGCTTTATCACTGATTATGATTATTGGAGGTACTTTAAAATGCTTTTATTTAGGACTGGACTGATGTTTGTAAATTATCAACTAGGGGTTGCGACAATATTGAAAGATGACATGTTTCTTTAACAATCAAAGAGTGGAGTTAGTAAGTGCGAATGAATGTTTTGGAAAAAGTACCCTTACTAAATGGGGTTTATTTTGCTGATTGTCGACATAAGTAACAGGAGCCTAAATTTTTTGTTCTAGGAAGTAGAGGATGAATAAGATCCTGTGAGTGTGGCTACATTCTATATTCTTCCAAATGAGCCAGATCTAACACTGTAATAGAAGCTCATGCAGGTTGTAATGTTTTCAAACTGTTAGAATGAGGAGAACCACTTTTGAAGCCATTTTTATCATTTACTAAGCTAAATGTTTTTACAAAAACCAAGACAAACAACAGCGTTGTATGACAGAATGCAATAAACGGCATGCAATACGAAGCGATGACGTTTCACAAGAGGTTAAAAATACATTTTCTTCGTAGATTTGCTCAATTGTACAACTGCAGTAATATTTTATTTTATATATATATATTTTTTGATTTCTCTATGTTGTCTCAACAAAGATTACGTTATATTATAGCGTGACTTGCGACAAACGACATACGATACGCGGGAGCTAGCTTTTAAGCTGCGAGAAAGGTCAAACGGTCTCTCAGTCCAAGAACTAGAAATCTCTGTCTACTAAATCTAATAGATCCCATCACATAAAATTTAGTCTCTTTCGTTTATACATTGTAGTGTCCCATTCTTACTGCACGGGAGTATTTTGCTTTTGCTACGCGGCGATTTCTTGTTATTAATAAGTTAAACTTGATTTCTGTTCGATTGAGCTAAACGGATCCGGTCGATCGGGTGCCTGCATTAAAGCGATGACGTCATCAGTTTCACGTCATCGCTTAAAAAGCAGATTATTTTGCTCAGTTTTTATTGAACCACTGAAATAATTCTACAAAAAGACATGTTCAGTCTTGTGTTTTTCATAAACCGCAGGCACTTACTCAGTGAAGGGACAGAATTGCCTATCATTGCCTAAAAATATACGTGTGTTCTAAAAGCTGACATCTGTGATGAGAAATGTGGCAAACGTGATTGTGTGACACTTTTAATTTAGCATATAACCATGCAAATTTAACCATTGAAATTTAAACTAAAGCAATGCGTCGATCATTGCCATAATTTTGCAATATTAAAATCCTGTGTAGTTCATAAATGCACAGGTTCACTAAATAGATAAAAGCTTTCAGCGATAAACATCCACTACATTCAGTTCAGGTTAGCTTTCTTTATGGAATAATAATCATGTAGTCATGCACATTCAGCGAGTAATGTAAACAATTAGATGCCAGCTTCGATCGAGGCAGTCACGGTGTCTTGACATGCAATTATAATAAAGCAAAGTGTTGTTACTCTTAAAGAAAACTGAAATGATTACTGAACGACTACGACACGAAAAGCCTAATTAAATGCCAAAAAGAAATGTAATTCGAGTATGACACAGCTTGATCGACATCCACAGCACTTTCGGTTTGCATGCAACGAATATCGTAGGGATTAGCATATTCCCGATCCTTCGAGGGGCTTTATAAGTCCTCAGACACGAGGTTGTTAGTAGGTTTCTTCTTTATAACTAGTAAGTCGGTCGGTCATAAAGATCTTACCTTCAGGGCTGTCGAAGGTTATTACTGCAGCTCCTCGCTTACTGATAATGACACTGTCGATATCACCGCCGCCATTTTTCTTTCGCTGAAAATGAATAAGTAGATCTTCTGATTTTGTTGTCGCTTGAAAACCTGTTACAAATATGCTTCGAGAAACACTCGTCGGGTCGATGTGAAAGTCATTTTCCACTCGAGAAACTACCGTTCCAGCACTTCTTTCTTCGTGTATAATTTTCTCGGCCATGTTGGTCCAAGCTCTGATACAGGATTGAGCTATTTTGTGCGAATGACTTTCCGAGAAATCGAAAGCGGAAGTAATTCGCTTTCCGGGAATCCCCTGTGGTATTACGTGGCGAAACTTTCCAAATCGAAAGGCAAAGTAAAGCTTCTCTCTTCAGCAACCGTGAGGACGTTAATAAAAGTATTTGTGAACAGTAAGGGCGAGCAAAAGATTGCCTTAGAACCTCTGATATATCAATGATTAAAGAACTGTCGCTAATGGCGAGGGTGTTTACCATTTACAAAAAATTTCCGGAAATTCCGGGTGGGATGTAAATGGAACACGACTTTTCAGTTCGTTCCACTGGAAAATTCCCGAAATAAACGGACAACCTGAAAAGGTAGTCCCGTTTTCCCAGTGGAAATTTTCCCGATGGAAATGTGTGTTCCATTTACAAATTTTTCGTATTTCTGACCAGTCCCAATCCTTTCACGGTCTGTTTTGCAGCCAGGCCTTTCTTGTTGCTCTCAGACTAAAATGGCGGGGGGAGTTCCTTTAAGTTTACAGGCGGGTTTGTACCAGTGCAGTGTTTGTCACCTGCTTTTAGCTAATCTGGAGAGTTACCTGCATCACGATTGTGCCTCTTATGTAAATGTAAATGGTATGTACAATTTTTGGCAAACCCGAAACTTTCTTTGAGCAAGATTTCGCGCGTAAAATGTTACATCTGAGAGCAAGAAGCTTATTCCATCCAAAGTTTTTATTTTTTGTAACATTGTTTGTTTTCAGCTAACATTTCTACCATTTCAAGTGAGCACATACTTGAACCGCCCACTGTTCATCAGCCCACACTTGAACGGCCCACACTCGAACGATGGGAGGATACAGATGTTAGACTGCTCATCACAACATATGTCGATAACAAGCATAGGTTTGGCGGGAAAGCGACGAAGGGAGAAGTATTCGAGAAAATAGCCGAGCAATTTACCACAACATCTGGTCGTTTGGTCTCCGGAGAACAATGTATGAGGAAGTGCGGAAAGATTACCTTAAAACAAAAGGAGATAGAAGATCACAACCAGAAAACTGGCAATAGCAAGAGGACCTGGAAATTTTATGATGAACTATCGGAGTGCCTTGCTAAGGATGCTACCGTTCATCCCGTAATTACGATGGAAAGCGCAATACAGTTGAACGATCAGAATCCAGTTGGTTGTGGCAGCCAACAACTTTCAGATAACGATTCGTCCTCTGAGTCGACAGGAGGAATGTGTACAAGTACAAGCGATTCATCTGGCAAAAGAGGCAAGGCCACCAAGCAAAAAAGATGCCGAAAGAAGCCAAAAAGTCGCTCTTCTGCGGCGGAAATGCTTGAATTTTTGAAATCGTATAGCGACAAGCGAGAAAAAGTGGAAGAGGAAAAGCTAAAGGTGTTAAAAGAAATGAAAGACGAAAAATCGGCTTTCTTTAATCGTTTCTTCGAATATATGGACAAGAAGTGAACATTGAAACAAAATGTTGCTGGTGTTGGAGTGTAGGCAACAGGGTAGGTGATGCAATATTGAAATGGAATTGTCAGAAACCCCCCCACACACACACACACCCCACGATTTCCTCTCTGTTGCTTACCCTTCAAGACCAGCAACAAAACATTTGTTTCTAAGTTCTTTTTGTCCATTTAATTTATTCAAAACATGTAGCCTGGATAGTTCTTCTGGCATTGTTTTCTACTTGTTGTTTGTTAAGTGTTGCATTGTTATTTAAAACAATTATTTTTTTCTTAAAAGGAAATATTTTGATATCATTTTATTTGTTTTTCCTGTTTACAAAAATTATCTTCAGTTCAAGATACAACTTATAGTTTGCTGGAGGTATCTTAGGGTCCATTCCCTTATAAATGTGGTACTTGTCGTTCATTAGCATTACTAATAAATGTACATGAGGGAGAGAAAGGAGCTGTGTTTCTGTGAGAACAATAATTTGGTTAGATTAACTTCCTCCTCCCCCTCCCCTCATTACTCCCTTTTAAACATTTCTTCATAGTTCCGCCAACACCTTCAAATCAAAAACCAATGTCACAATGTTGTTCACTGCTTTATTTGAACTCTTGCTTAGTGAGTGTACAAGTCACCTGATTAAGACTTTAAAATTGCACAACTATAGATGTTACAAGGGTTGTTGATCAACACACAGAACCTTTTTAGTGGTATGAAGCAAAACAAGCTAAATAAAATTTCATATTGTGTTGTTTGTTTCAAAAGTGTCATTGATGTACCAAAAATATTTAAGGGATTCAACAGATGATATTCATTAGTTGCACGCGCTTAGCCTGAGCTGCTGGAGCTCCTCCATCCAGGTGTCCTGCAACTGCTCCGCCATCATCTCCATCATCACCATCATCATGATCTAAGAAGTAGCTGTCGTCAAAGTCATCATGAAGAAGACAAAAATTGTGCAGAACACATGCAGACATAATAAGGTGAACCAACAATTCCAAATCCAGGTGCTCTAGTGTGAGGAGTTTCCTCCATCTCCCTTTCAAGAGTCTGATTGATCTTTCAACAATTGACCTCAGAGCAGAGAGTTTAGTGTTAAACCTTCTCTGCCTTGCAGTAAGGTGCCCATTGTCTCTGAATGGGGTTATTAGCCAACTGAAAAAAAAATGCCATACTTAAGGCAACTCGTTCAACTTCTAAATTTAAAGGTATTTTGAAGCTACTCACAATACAGTAAAAATCTGTGAGTAAGAACTTACATTTAATAACCTCTTAGGTTAAAATTTCCAAATGAGATACCATTTTTATAAGAACCTATTAAGCCTTAATTTGAAAACAGGTTCATATTTTTTTTAAAATTGATTCAATATGTTTACTTTTGGGAAAATATAATCTGAATCCTCTTTGGAGATAGGTAACCTAGAAGCCTTATTACCCCAGATGCAATGTAATGCCAATTTTTTGTGTTAATAACCCATTATGCAAGAACCTGTTTAGGCTAATCTGAAAACCAATAGGTTCTTACTTGAAGGTTTTTACTGAATCTTCAATGTGTTGCTTAGTTCATTTTATATCAATGAATGGAGGAAAATGAAAGGTGAAATACCTAAATACTCTTGCTTGGCTTACACATACATTCATGTGTGTGTGTGTGCGTATGCATGTTTGTGCTTGTGTGTAATGGCAGACAGCCATTACCAAAATACAGTAGAAAAACAAAACAAACAATACAATCAAATGAGAGAATAAACCTCTTTAGTGGGTATCCGCCATCACCAAGAAGATGTGTGTCCCCAGGGAACTTGGCTGCAGCAGTTGCAAATAGGGAGGAGTTTCTGAGGACCCTTGAGTCATGGACTGAGCCTGGCCAACCCACTAAAATATCTCTGAACATCATGTTGTCATCACACACAATCTGTAGTGCAACATTAAAAGATAATTTTACTTATTTCATTTTTATTGTTTTAATCAATACATTTATTTAATACCCACAGCAACAGCTTGTTGCTGACTCATTGTTTAAATTGTAATGACTCTAACAAGGAAAAAATATGATCCTCACCTGGACAACAAGAGAATGGAATTTCTTTCTGTTGATATACGCATCTGGCTGCCTTACTGGAGCTCTTATCTTGATGTGAGTTCCATCAATAACACCAATAATTCTTGGAAACCCAGGAAGTCCTTTTGCTTGAAAATTTCCCATTATTTCATTCATTTCATTCCCTATTGAGTACATGACATTGAAAATAGCTAACTCTTTATTCATAAATTTGTGGAAGAGAACAGAAACGAAACGAAAAAAAAGGCAATAATATTTATTACGAGAAGGAAATTTGCTCCAAAAGTTCTAGAAAATTAACAGAAATTGCAATTTACCATTAGGCCACTTGATATACTGTTGTCGCAGATCGACACAGGCACTTGACACGCGATGAAGTATTCTGTTCAGACTACTCAGGGTCACATTGAACCTGTCTGACACAGAACGGATTACCTCTGAATTTGCAACAAACCATAAGAATGCTAAGACTTGCTTATCGAGGGGAATCGGTGGCCTTCCAAAAGACTGTCGTTGTGGCACCCTTCCAGTGGTCTGTACCTCTCTGCAGAGAGCCTCTACGGTGCTTCTTGTCATTCTAAAGTGACTTTTAAACTCATCGATCGAGTATGTCGGAACAGAAACTTCAAAATACCCTTGATTTCGGTTGAGGTCACGCCTCATAAAAGTTGCAGCTGCTGCAAACAGAACGATTTCACCATCATCCTCGGAATTTATTACAATTTCATCTTCAACAGAAGAATCGAAGATCTCATCCAGCATCAACATCTGAGCCGCCATTTTGAATTTTCGCTGGAAATTCGAGGGAGCGACAGAGAGGAACCTGAGAACGAATGAGATAAGTGTCCAAATGGAACGCACTCTTCCCAACGGAAATTCCCGACGGAAATTTTCCGAGATTTCTTGTAAATGGTAAACAATCATAATGGCTCAGGTTTCGTTTCATTAAACGCGACGAGGGCTTGGTTCCAGTCTCGCGCACTTCTCTTTCTCCACATCAGATCTTGATTTGAATGCAGTTCCCGTGGAATATTTCCCCAAAATGTCAAGTATTTCAGAACGGCGTCTTGCCGATGGACCTAAAATCCAGCTTCTTGACGAAGAACAAGCGGCAAGAAGCGTTGTGGTATCAAACATAGCTCCACAGTCTACGGAGGGAAGTGTTACTATTCATTTCCAGAAGAACTATAACAGTTAAAAGTTACTGAAGATGACCCACCACCCTACATGTAAATCAAAACTACATGACCCACCCCTTTTCAAGGGCTCAAAAACTGATGACCCACTTTCTTTTTGCGCCAGCCCACCCCCTCCCCCCTCCTCTCCTTATTGACCATTCCCTAAGGAGAAGGCCCTTGATATCAAGTTACCTGTAATAGTCTGTAAATATTGATAGATTATGGAGATTGGTGCAATGCATGTTGGAGTTTCGTTGGCTTGTTTTGTGCTCTTGGCTAGACTGTTGTTGATGTTGGGTAGCTTGGCATTTGTTTAATTCTCCTTGTTACCTTCTGTATTATATTGTGTTTCTCTGAGTAGCTTCCGCCCCCCCCCCCCCCCCCCCACTCCCACCTATCTCAGTGGGATATAAATACATGAATTGCCCCTGTGATAGAGCATGGTGATGTGTGCATACGCTGGAAATGATTTAAATTGGATTCCACTAGGGGGAGGGTCGGGGTGGGGAGTACATCAAGTGTCATCCAAGTTGTGCGTTAGTTGTGGAGTCAGCTTTAAGGTACCTTTTGATGCGATAATGTCTACTCCTGGTAGATACCAACTAATGATCTGCGACCTTGGCATTAAAACAGTTTTACCCTCAGACGTACAAGCAAATTCATACCCCCACCATCGTACAAGATGGGGAGAGGGGGGCGGTGGATGGAGTTTGTTGGACGTGAGTCATTAGAGCCGCCATCTTGGATGTCACCATTTTTAAGCGATGACGTGTAACTGATGACGCCATCGCTTAAATGCAGGCAGCCGATCGACAGGATCTCTTTAGCGCAATTGAATAGAAATCAAGTTTAACTTAACAGGAAATTGCCGCGTAGAACACAAGAGCAAAATACTCCCGTGCAGTTAGAATGGTTCATCACAACGGTGTATAAACGAAAGAGACTAATTTTATATGATGGGATCTATTAGATTTAGTAGACAGAAATTTCTAATTCTTATAATTTACAGGACCGCTGTGAACAAGAGACCGTTTGACCTTTTTCGCAACTTAAAACCTAGCTCCCGCGTATCGTATGTCGTTTATCGGAAGTCACGCAATCTTTGTTTTGACAACATAGAGAAATGTAAAAAAAAATTAAAATATAAAATAAAATAATACTGTTGTGCAATTGAGCAAATCTACGAAGAAAATGTATTCTTAACTTTGCATCCTTGGCCTGTAAATTCATAACTACTGTATTTATTTGAATTCCATCAGATCCTAACTATACTACGAGTTTATTCAATCACATTGACATTGCTTCTTAGGTTTAAAAAATGTAAGCTGCAGTTGGATGACAGTCTTTATCACGCACAAGGTGTCGCCTACTTTCATTTACGTTAATTTTTTGACAAATTTCCTCAAAATTATGTAAGACTCTTTGTGAAACGTCATCGCTTCTGCATGCATTGCATGTCATTTATCTTAGAAAGTCAGAAAATAACGGAACTTGATGCAAAATCAGGCCAGAATGCTTATGGAATGCAAACACAACAAATCGCACAATTCTCTTTCAAAAAACTGGAAAAAATAAAGTACAATGTTAAAAATGACGATTTTTGGCCAGGCCTACTTGAAATTATGACGTTGCTATGCATGGACACATGGTTGACATATCACAATTTCGGCAAGGGATGAATGAACAGCAACTGGAAGGTTTAGCATTGTAGAGTAAAGCATCTTCTCAAAATTTCGAAACACCTTACGGAGGGGGGGGGGGTGCCAGCCACCCCTCCCTTGTACGTCCGAGGGTTAACCTTTTCCACGAAATTTGTTTTATATAATAAAATGGCCGGTATAAGGTCTCGCTGTGCTTGTGTGCAGAAGTAAAAACGTTTTGATCATTCTACACTTAAAAATACCAACCGCTTTTAGTCAAACAATTCAATTAAGGTAAATGAGACCTAGCAACTGAGCTGTATTTATACCTAGCAACATTCGTAAATCGTACGGTGACGTTTTGCTACTTGTTTATTGTATATATTTTACAACGGCCATATCCATTTGAAACGAGCAACTGAATAGACGAAAGATGAATAAAATGAAGAAGAAAAGTACACCTCTCTACGATTAATCAGGACGTTTTAAAAGTTTCAGCTATAGTTGTATGCCGAGATGTCCACAGCAAAATCTTTAGAATAAAACAAATATGTACGAGACTCATATTAATCATTTTTAGTTGTTGTAAATAGTTGTACATAGACATTTTCGACTAGAGTGTTCCTTGATACTTGACAGTTGTTTTAACTGCAATTCAGAAAATTGCCAGTACCAGTCTAACTGGTGGTTTTGCCCCTCCACCCTATTTCCCACGACTACAAGGTTGTCTTTAAATTATAAAGTGCGTGTATATGACGTTCGCAGTTAATGTATATAATGACTGATTGCTACCAAAGATTCAACTGCACGTGCTCTCTTCGATAAATGTTCTTTTTCCTTCACCTGTCTAGTTGTGGAAACAGTGCTGAAGCATTCTCACAAACTTGAGGGATCAACACTGAAGATTCATCGATTTATTCCAGATGATCCCCCGGAGGTAAAATCGGAATCTCAGTTTACGTGTATTTTTTTCTCAGAAGTAAAAAAGACATATACATTTGTTCAGATAAACAAAAATAAAATTTGCTTAGTAAAGAGGAGCATCACCGTTAATTGTACAATAAACTTGAATAATTTTGTCATCTGTTTTCCAAAGTTAAATTGTGGAGAACGTGATGACATTTGCAGTCGGATTGGAACAACTTTCTCACATGTAGTAATAATCATAGCACTGTTTTTTTCTATTGTTTTAGGTTTTTCAGCAAGTTAAGGCACGTGTTGACTTTGATAGGCTCCAGCTATCACCTCAAGAGTTGCAGAAAGCCCTCAAAGTTCTAGAGGAAAGGACGGTAGTTGAATGTCGCGGCGTTTCTCAAAAGGAATATGTTCTCTCTGGAACATTTAACCAGATTGAAAGTGCGCAAAAGCTTTTTCAAGACATGTTCCATCGACGCGCCTCAGTTCAACGGCAATCGGAAGGAGGGAACGAAACTTTCCATTATGGTGATACCACACAGACCCAGCAAAACTCTTCGGAAACGTGGGACACTGAAGCCGTTGACAATGTCGACAGCAAAGATCTCAACAGCTTTGAGGTTCAGCCACAGTTCATGAAACTTCTTAAACGGGTGTACAAGACGAACCTTCAAGACATTGAAGAAAAATATGGCGTGGAGATCGTTTGGAGTGAAAACGCAACTCACGTAAAACTGCATCCTTGTAAAACACCGAACGATCCAGACAGTTACCAGAAGGGATGTGATGCGTTTATTGATCTTTATCAAATGTGACCCTCCACGGGAAAACAGTGAAAAAGGTGAACGCACGGGCACGCCAAAATGGCACGCTAAACAATAGGCAGTGTGCAAAAATGACACGCCGGCTTCCGAGCAGCGTGTCAGAAGGCACGCCTAGTTAAAAATTTTCTTTTGTTAGTATCGCACGATAAAAACAAAGGCGCGTGTCTTATCGAACAATGTTCCGTGTCGAGCACTGTACTGTGCGAAATGGCACGCCAGCGTGTCAAATAGCACGCAATTCAAGTGTGCAAAATGACACGCTAGCCGTGTCCAAGAGAAAAGTTTAACTTACCGTTCTCTCGTCTTGTAAAACTATCACACGTACAACTTTTGCAAGGTCGGTGCTCAATAAGCATAGTTGTAGCGGCAGCCATATAAGCCGGCTTTCGAAACAAACAAACATTGAATCGCAGATTTTCGACGAACCGAGCTTTTTAATTGAGTATCAATTTCAAAGTAAACGACAGAAAATCGGAGATAAAACCAGCGAAGGCTTACGTTAGAAACTAAAGCCAAATTTATTGTCACAAACGTTGTCGCTACGTTTCACCCGCCGACTGACCCGCCATGTTGACAAAATAGTCCTTGGTCCCAGTGTTTCGCGGCCGCGCATGGGCTGGTCAGGAAACGGGAAAATGACTACTCTTCCCGCCCAAGGCAGATAATCGGGAAGGGATTAATGGACTGCAAGCATTCTCTCTTTTTTCTTTTAAATCCGTGGAACGAACACAAAAAAAAGCGATCGATCGAGCGTGTAGTTCGGGCGGCGAGCTACTAGTAATAGCTAGCGATCGAGCGCGAAGATTGAGCAGCGAGCTTCGCGATCGATTGTTCTTTAATTTTGCGTGGGTTTACAAATCGCTTGCGAAGTTTACTTGCAATCAACAGATTTCGATGAACTGAATTCTTGCGAGCAATCTATATTTTTAAAGCACAATTAAATATCGTGGTTTCAATCGAAGTTTTATTTTCTTCTTATGCATAAGCCTCGTACGATCTGGAATTAGCTAACTGTTATGCACGTTCATCGGGTAAGTACGTAAGTTATGCGAGCTTGTTTGTCTTAGTATGATAACAAAAATTGAAAAGCATGTTTTTCTTTAGATAGCTTCGACCCGTTCGTGCCATAAGAAGTTAAACGGATGTAAAAGTTACAAACGAAGGCTGGTTTGGGAAGCGTGTCTTATCGCACGCGTGCGTGCCATATCGCACGCGTGTCCTTTCGCACGCGTGTCATATCGCTCGTTAAGCGTGCCAAATAGCCCACTTCTCTTAGATAAAAGCTTTAGCGTGCGAAACAATATCAACCGTGCCATTCTTTGTTTTACCTATTAAATATGCGCATATCCGTGCGATGTGTGACACGCTTAGCGTGCCGTGCCATGACACGCGTGCCCGTGCGTTCACCTTTTTCACTGTTTTCCCGTGGAGGGTCACAAATCGTTTTCCCGAACGTGGGTCGAGAAGAAGTAGAATTAAATAATGCCGATGATATAGCCGTTGAGGTGATTAACTCCGTGGAAACTGAGAATGATGTGGTCATTGAAAAAGTAGGAAACAAGTTGGTGGTTTATGCAGAAAAGACTAAAATTATCCGTTCGGTGCAAGCCTTGAGGGAAAAGCTTGGATTACCACAAGGCGGTGCCAGAAAGACCAGACGCGGTCAAAGAAGTACGAATATTGGTGCTCGAGAACAGAACGAGACATCCCAGGAAGATCGATTTCCTGCATCGCAGGCACCGTTCTTAAAGCAGCTCCTAAATAATGGAGTAGAATTGTCTTTACACCAGAGCGATATAACTGACGAGCAAGTGGATGCCATAGTCAATGCAGCCAACGAGTGGCTTCAGCACGGTGGTGGTGTGGCGGCTGCAATAGTGCGCAAAGGAGGTCGCCAAATAGATGATGAGTCGCGACGAATAATGTCACAGAGAAATAGGCGGCCGCTTAATGTAGGCGATGCCGTATCCACAAGAGGTGGCAATCTCCCCTGTCGTTTTGTGATACACACAGTTGGCCCGAGATGGAATGATTATGACAGAAAGAAGAGCATTTCACTTCTTCACATAGCATGCTTGGAAAGTCTTCGTCTTGCCGCGCAGTTGGAACTTTGTTCCATTGCCCTTCCAGCTATAAGCTCTGGTATTTTCGGCATGCCTAAGACCATTTGCGCTCAAGTTATGTTTGAGGCAGTGGAGGAGTTTAGCTCAAGCACTGACGCCGAATTCAGCACTCTCCGTGACGTGCGTATCGTCATCATTGACGACGAAACAATTAGTTTCTTCCGTGAAGAGTTTGTTAAGCGTTACACTTCTCAAGAAACGTCGTCAACAAAACCAACACACCAGGAGCGTCCATCCACTGAAGAACAAAAGGGTTCTTCTGCCTCAAACGCCAAAGTTGAGCCTCCTTCCTTTTCCTCAGCTAATGAACTACTTGAGGAACAATCCAAGAAGAGTGGGGAAAACGATGATGCCGAGACACCAAATGAAAGCGTTGGTCCAGACAACGAGAGCGGTGACCACCATAAAGAGGTGCTCGATAGAATTAAGGAGGTGCATCCTTCCAACAAAAATATTTCAAGTACAAACAAAGCTAGTCCGCCCACTAGCATCGAAACGCCAGATGTGGAAACTGAAGCTAATGACACAAACAAAGAAGCAGCCTTAAAAGCCTCTGCTTCAGTGAAAAGCTCCGAGCTGTCAAACATGAACACTGCAGCTAAACCAGCGTTCGGCAGAGGAAGAGGTGTTCTTGCAGCTAATTTTTCTGGAAGACCACATAGAAAACCAGGATCTAAATCAAGTGAAGGCACACAGTTTGAAGAAAAGGATAAAACAGAGAATGCTAACGCTGGAAGAGGAAGAGGCATGACGCATGCTGCTGGAAGTGTCTCGCCACCTGGTCTTACTGTGACAGATGAAGGAAGACTTCTTGCACGAAAACTCGGGAAACAAGTAAACGGCGATCTGAACATTGATCCTGGTGAATCAATGAACGAAAACAAAGAAGAGAAGAAGGAGTCTATTAAGGAAGCTTCGAAGGAAGAGAATCAAGAACCAAAACACAACAATCAGAATACTAGTGAAGACAGGTTGAATGATGAATGCCACCAAGGACACTCAAAAGATCAGAAAAAGTCAAGTCACTCACAATTGGACCAAGATGCCGCGTCCTGGACTAGATTATCGCCTGATGGTGGAATTACCGAGTCGCAGGATACCGAGAAAGAATCACCTCAGATATCTGCTACTGACAACAACAGTAAACTTCCCAAAAATGAGAACAAACCCATTCAGGGCGAAAACGAGACAAAAGTAAGCAAGCAGGAACTTGACCAGTCAAGTTCCGACGCAACAGACGATAAAACAACGCATCCCAAACGTCCATTACCTTCTAATCAGTCGGAAACGTCCTACGTAACAAAGGAAGTAACACCAACAGCTTCATATGAAAGCGTCAACGACCGGGATACCATGAAAGAAAGACCAACAGGTGAATACAGAATTGCACGCCAGGACGGAGGTAAAGAGACATTTTTCTTATCGTTCTATAGTAAGATACATAAATACAGAATGCTGTTGCTGAAGCATTTAACAGTAATTGGTCAAGTTGTGAACGTTTTATCTGTTGTAGGTAGTTTGACAGTAGCCTAATAAATCAGCTGGTTTTATGTGTTCTTGTCAAAAAAATACCTAACTTTATCTTACTATTCGATATTTTATTAAGATCATTTTATAGTATTTTATGGGACCAATACTTGCTGCAGTTATGAATGTAATTAGGCTTGACACTTATGGTAGCCAACTAGCCCACACTGGGCTTTGCACAAATTTTTACAGGTCGGTTGGCTACAAGTAAAAACAAAAACGTACAGCAAATGCTGCACCACGGCCAAAACTTATATTCACCCACCAGCGACACGCTGTATTGTTTTTTCTGGATAAGGTTTACATTTGCCAATGACTCGAGAAAGATTGGAACTTACAGTACATTTTGACTAATCGATGTTTTGGAGGAAAACCCTGGATGAACAGAACCTTAAAATTTCATTCCATTTTCCATTTTCCGAATGGTTTTGCCAAGTGAAAATGCCTGACAAATAAAATTTAAAGAAACACGATCGGTAGGTATAACGCCCTCAGATCAGTGTTTAAATTTACGTTTGGTCTATCAGTATGGTAACCATTTTAAAGTATGATAGCACAGATATAAAACGAATCTGAATGTTCTATAGACTGTCTAGCCAATCAGAGAGAACTTATCAGCATATATATACCTTACTTTTACAGTACCGCCCTACGAGATGCAAAGAACTCATCAACAAAGTGAACCGAATTGCGCCATGTGCACGAATCTAAGCAAGGATCCTGTTTACCCACTGCAATGCGGTCACTTCTTTTGCAAGTCCTGTTGGAAAAGGTTTGTCGAGAAGACGAAGACATGTCCAAATTGTAAGCAGGAAAATCTTTTTCGAGGAAACCAACCAGTTGGGTACATGTCATGGAGGGCAGAGTCACATAGTTCACTTCCGGGGTACGAGGAGTTTGGAACCCTTGCCATTACCTTTAACTTCGACAAAGGAATTCAAGGTACCGTTTGAATCGTTTCTGTAAGCGTGTCATTTTGTATATATTTCGATTGAAGTGTTCTGCCCGCTCTTTGTAGGTTCGGAGCATCCAAATCCGGGGCAGCCATACTGTGGTTTTTTCTGTACATCTTACCTCCCTAACAGCCCAGCAGGACAAGAATTGTGCAACTTGTTGAGAACGGCTTTTGATTCACGGTTGATATTTACCATTGGAAAGTGCCCCGCTACCGGCGAAGAGAATAAAATTGTATGGAACGGCATCGAACTGAAAATTAATCGAAGTGGAGGCCCAGCCAAGTAAGGATTTTGTCCATGAAACTTAAAACTAGGATTTAAACCAGAGAGTCACTTATTTAACCCTATTCAGACCTGGCTTTTTCGACCACTGACCGAGGGAAAGGCTTCTGAACCGCACCTCCCCCCCCCCCCCCCCCTATGTAACTTCCAGAATGTTTAAGCAACCACAATAAAAGTTGTAAGATGTATAGTATGTCCAAACGTCTTTCTTTTTGGTATACGTTACGTGGGATGATGACGTCACATTACGTGACAATTACATCATGAGTCAAAACGGCCGCCATCTTGGAATATAAACTTTTTTCAAAATGCCAGAAAACCACTCAAAAGCACAGGTAGCCCAAGCTCCTAAAGGAGCCGTCAACATGTAGACTACATATGGCATAGAAACACAAGATTTACATAGAAGAGAATAGGTAAGTCAATTTTATTGGATATTTTCCCTTTATTTTGAATTATTTTTTACGATCGTTATATTCCCATACAAACCCTTATAATAAGGTTATTACGCAATGTCATATGTAGTCTACACGTTGACGGCTCCTTTAGGAGCTTGGGCTACCTGTGCCAAAAGTACACAAATTCAATAAAACTGTGCTTAAAAACCGTAAAAAGGTAAAAACTAACTGCATTTAAGTTATTTTTTATTAATCGACAACACAAAAATTATTGTAAAATGCCGAAAAGGGTTCCGTGCCGAATAGGGTACAGACGAATAAATTATGTTATGCAATTATGCAACATTATCCTCTGTCTATCGCGCGGCTGGTGGTCTAATGACGTGCGTGTTGCATAATTGCATAATTACATAATTTATTCGTCTGTACCCTATTCGGCACGGAACCCATCTCGGCATTTTACAGCCCCCCCCCCCCCCCTCCCCGGTCTCAATAGGGATAATAAGATAAGATAAGATAAGATAACTTTATTTATACACGGTTTTTCCATCAGTCAATTAAGTTACTGGACTAATACTTTATTTCTTGCGGCACATTACATTGTGATGTAATGAGGGTAGCGTTTATGCAAGTAGTAAACAAACATGCATAACAACATGTCATTAGTATATAAGAAAGTATCCAAAGTGTACGATCTGCGTTGGAGATACCCAATAATTACGCCAGCGGCTCCAATTTACTTGAATTCATGGTTTTGATTCATTAGGTGTTAATATTGATATAACGATGTTTGGACTACAATACTACATTTTCTGACTGGGATCTGGTGCTAGTCCGTCACAGGGCCAGCATTTGATCATCGGCCGGAGCTACTTTTACACACGGGGCAAATGAACTTTGATAATAATAATATATTACTTCCAAGAACGCAGCCCAAGAAATCTGGTCGGTGCTTCAACCCGAATCGCTCGATCAAGACCCATCGGTTCATGGATGATTAGAATGACACAAAAAACATTTGCAATCACATCTAACCAAATTGTAAATAATTGAGGGTTTGTTGAAAGTACTCAGTTTTATTCAAATATATAGTCACAGCCGTTACCTTGGCATGAAACTAAGTTTAATCCTGTTTTATTAACTTTGCAGTTGTGGCTATCCAGACCCCAGTTACCTTGACCGAGCAAAGAGTCAACTGGCTGAAAAGGGAATAACAAAGCCTCACGATTGATCTCTTTAATAGTTTATATTAGAAATACGAATTGAGAGTTGAGTGTTGCAAAACAAAGTATCAAATTAATCATCCTGCCCATCAAAAAGGAAACAGAACCAAAACTCAATGCAAAACCAGTGAACTAATTGGTTTTCACCGTCTTTTGATTGGTCAACTGGTCGAGAAAGTGGCACGAGTTTTATAAACCAAGCTCCAATTGAACTATATATGACGTTTATAGCATTAGGATTACAACAATAGATTGCAATCAGGGGATAATCTCGATTTTTGTAGGGGCCCACAGTTGGCCATAGATGATTTCAAGAAGTATGACATGTTCTTATCGATTATCTATCGATACTTTCAATTCCACCGTTTTATTCCTGCTTTATTTGCGTTAAAATCAATAGGAATAGTTAAACTGGTAACCGGATGTAAAATAATTTTAACCAATGTCTTGTCCAAATCAAGGATGATTGTGTTCTTGTTTTACTTGTACTGTATGCGTCCAAACCGAGACCGTCGTACAAGTCTTATCAAAAGAGATTGCTACCGACAATAGTTGGGACATTTCGCTCGAAAGCTACGTCACGTGCTGACGTATGCTTTTAAATTCTTGTTCTCAAGCGTTGGCGCTGGCATACACAAAAACTAAAAAAGGTAGTTTAATTATATCTGAAGTTAAGGAATTTCTCTTGGAGCTGCAGAAACGGACATCAATTTAAACTCGTTCACTTATAAATCAAGGTTGGCAGGTGATGATAATTTACGTAGAATCTGACCATGTAAGTAAAAATGTATTAGTTTAAATGAAACCAAATTCCCTCAAAAAAAATCTTAGAAAATCTGTGGGTGAGCAGTCAAAGGAATTTAAAATTCTGATCGGTACCATGCAAAACGCTAAATCACGGTGGGCACAAAGTGACCCAAAAACGCTCACCTTCATTCATCTTTTTCGTTTTTGGTACTAGTTACCTGAAATTTTGTATAAATATAGAACTCGTCATTCTGAAAAATCGTATGTTTTTTGTTTTTCGAATTTCGAATTTTTTGGCGGGAAAATGACGTCACAAAGTTGGCGCCAAATTTTTTTTAAATTAGTATGGAACATTTTTTGACAGTTTCTGAAAGAACTTGTCGCAAAGATCTTGAAACTGAAAAAAATTCTGAGATATGTCAATCTAATCAAAAGTTATCGCTAATTGAAGTTTGAATTTCCCGCCATTTTGTTACTAAAAATAGCTCAAAATGGCGGAAAACTCAAACTTCAATGCACCATAACTTTGGTTTGGATTGACGTATTTCAGAATTTTTTTCAATTTAAGGATCTTTGCGACAAGTTCTTTCAGAAACTGTCATAAAATGTTCCACATTAATAAAAAAAAATTTTGACGTCAACTTTGTGACGTCATTTTCCCGCCAAAAAATTCGAAATTTGAAAAACAAAAACATACGATTTTTCAGAATGACGAGTTCTATATTTGTGCAAAATTTCAGGTAGCCAGTATCAAAAACGAAAAAGATGAATGAAGGTGAGCGTTTTTGGGTCACTTTGTGCCCACCGTGAAATTAAATACGTATCTTCTTGTATTCAAACAGAGTTAGAGAAAATTACACTTAGAAACACATTTAGTTACTGTTGATAATGTCCGCTTTACATATAATCAAGCAGTAAATAAAACAAAATTGATTACATTCGAATGTGAGAGTATGCCTGTTGTCCTCTTTGTTAGTGTGATTGACTGGTGTGATTGTGCTGTGCTGGCCATGTCCACCTGTGTATCTCTGATGCACGCATATTTGCATAATCGTGTTAATAATTATATGTTACATAGTATCGCTGTTTATTATATAGCCGCGAGTGTTTTACCCGGAAAATAGGCCACTCGTAAAATTCATACGAAACTGCATCCGGGACTGTAGTGGCGTATTTTCCATATCCTCACTAGTGAGGATATCGATGACGTCATTTCCCGCTTTTGCACGGTTGTTTGTGCAAAGCTGCCAAACGCCGGTTGGAAATGGCGAGCTATCCGGCGATTCATAAAGCTCACTGAAGTCAAAATAAAAGCTTTTACTGAGGAGCAGGAAAGTGCTAACGCGAAGAAGAAAACTTCATATGACTTGAAATTATTTAAAAGAGCTTCTTGCTTGTGGAAAGTCAGACGAAGGGAGGGAAATCAAGAAATTCCAGCTGCCGAACTACAAGACTTTGCGATCAGAAATCAGTAGAAAAGCGGTGAGTTTGCGCAGAAAGAGATTTCAAAACGGCGAATTATTTATTGTCAGTGACATTGATAAAAGCTAATAAACAGACTGTTTTTACACATCTTCTGAAAGCTTCAGTTCGCGAAATTTTGCCTTTCAGTTTCGCAATTTGCTCAATTGTTATATTTAGCCGTCGCTCGTGTTTAAGCTTTTGATTAATAAAAATGTTTTAACTTTTACTTCATGCATGATTTTTGTCTATATAATAAAAAGAAAATTACACGGTGGCTTGAAGATATGAATTTTATTTTCTCGTGGTAAAAGCAATATTTTACTCATTCGCTGCGCTCATTCGTAAAATATTGCTTTACCACTCGAAAATAAAATTCATATCTTCGCGCCGCCGTGTAATATCCTCTATATATTTTTATGCGTATTGCTGGCTGTATTTCGGATTGCTTGTAGTAAAATTCAAACAGCCAACGACTATTAAAAGTCTATAGCGATATTACCAAAGGCTTCCTCCCCAATGTGTACAGCAATTGTACATGAGAATCCTAAATATAACAGAGGCTAATTACTAGTTTTCCTTTCCCTGCTGCTATATACTGTATATGTATCTAAGGGCCCAAATAGGTAACAACTTCTCTGGGAAAACTTGTACAATTGCCTACAAGCAACCCACTAAGTCGTTGGCCGGATTATCCAGTATGCGAGTCAGAAGTAACCGCTAAAGAATCAAGTTCATTGAAATCATGCAACGTTTGGGTTGTGCTTTCTTTTTGGCTTTTGTGTAATCAGTGATCGTCAAGATTAATGATCATTTGTCTCAGACAGCAAAAGATCCATAATAATATTCACAGTTCAGTAAGATGGTAATGGTCACCATTACCTTAAGCCGCAACAAGACTGGCAGTTAAAGGAAAATGATTTTTATTTGGGATTTTTTTATAATGTGACACAGCCTGCTTGGTAGAAAATACCTGACTGATTACAATCTTCAAGCTACGACTCTGTACGATATAACCAGTTAAAAGTTGCAGAAACACTAGCACTAATGAAGTAAATGGCTCTTGCCTGCGTGGCAGTCATTCATAACGCCGTCAGTTAGTATTAAAACTTGCAGCGTTATGTGATTTCGCTACACCTGATTTACACTAATTAATAATGAGGTTTTCTCTCAAGATACCATCGTTGTCATATAAGACACTCTTTTTCAAAACCGTTTTGCAACAGTTCTTCAATAATAGCTAGGAGGGTATTTTTCTTTACGAAATAAGCCTACATGTAAACACCAGTAGCGGATCCATACCTTGAACTAAGGAGGGGCGGCTCTTTTTGTGTGTGTACATCCAAAAAAAATTAGCGGGGGGAGTCATTAAAAAAATGTCTTTTAACAAAAATAAGGGGGGGCCGGACCCCTCGGGCCTCGCCCCTAAATCTGCCACTGCACACATCAATGTGCCATTACATGTGCCATTACAGTGGAACCACAGTATAACGAATTGTCCAGCAACTTGGTGAAAACGACTAAAATCTTCGTTTTATCAGCGTTGGCTAAAGACTGCCTTAAAATTTTACAGTGTAACGTTGCAACACCCAGCACTCGGTATAATCATGTAATTACAATAAAATATTATAGAATTAATAGATTTCCATCTATTTTGATCTGTTTCAGGATTCCCAGAGGTTTCCTATAGCGTAGGACTACTTCAAGGGTTGTACGGGTTTCCACGATACTAAAAGTTTATATCTTCTTAACAAGTTGAGCACATTTTTTTCCATACTCTAAACTCGTATACACCAATCGCAAAGAAAAGACGCCATAAAGTGTACAAACCTCAAGTGCAACAACAAGCCGTTAGGAGAGTCGTTTTGCTCCAAAGTTCTGGACAAAAATCATGCGCGCGTGTAACAGTTAGTAAGATCACATTTTTTCTGTTTAAAGCCGACGAATGTTCCAGCTCACGCTTCACAACTTGTCGACTTCTGGAAGCCTCGCCAATTTCTCAAAAAGGTTGCCTTACGTTGTATTGAGGTTGCTTTAGGTTACGTCATTTTCATGGTCTAGAGTCTCATCAATCACGACTTTCGGCCAATGGGCGCGCGAGAATTCCTTAAGTTGTTGTATAATTACGTAATACACTAATCTATTGAAAAAATAATTTATTTCAGTTCACACTCGAAGCAAAGTCTTCACACGAGACGATACTCCTGTGGCTCTCGTGAATCCTTCCAACTCACTTATTACCTGACTCATGGCCGGACGTTCCTCGGGGTTTCTTTTGACACACCGCTTAACAAGCCTTCGAAAAGCACTATCCTTTACCTGACCTATATCTGATTACGGATCTCTTGGGAACTTGGTAGTTCTCTGATGCACATTTCACACAACAGGACACCAAAGCTATAAACGTCCACCTAATGAAGAAGATTGTCCATGTTAGTGCCACATAATTTATGGGATTGACAAGACATCGCATCCAGCATTTTTGCAGTCACATAAGCCCAATTAAGAACAGATATGAGTCCCTCGTGGAAGTTAGTCAAACCCACAGCCTCGTTCCAAAAAATAGAAGAAATGCTTTGACCTCTGAGCTACAGAAGACTTTCAAAAATTTCGATGTTTTACGGATCGTCTGCATGCAACGAGAAGAACAGACACTTCATTTAGAATTTAAATAGATCGTATTATAAGCTGAATAACATCTGAAACGTTACATTTTTGCTACATTAAAAACTCTCATCTTCCTTAGAAAAGCAATTGACTTTATTTCTTTGATCTTAATTAAATTCCCATGACAGAGTCACAAAAGTTGGACTAGAGAGACTTCTTGGGCATATGTTTCGATAAGCCGAAAACCAATCTACTGTAATCGAACGAATTTTTTATATCCTCGCATCAAAGTTAATAGAGGGAAATGGTTAGAAAGCCCGGTAAAAATCAAAGGAACAAAGAGGCTAAGGTCCACGACCCTGCACATCTTCTGTTTTGCGCTCATACACTATACATGAATTACGTATAATCGCAATGTTTCTATTGGTTAGTTGCTTGAACACACGTAACCCCCTATTGTACTTTGTCAGGTTTTGTGCAGGGTCAGCCCCCAAAATAGCGACTAAAAACATAGGACAACAAATTTTGCAGGCCTTTTTAATCATTTCCCTCTGTTAACTATGTTCACATTAAATATGATGACAAGTGTAGGAATGTTGTCTTCGCTTGCTTCTGATCTAAGTTGCTGTGCTTACTTCCGTCAATATAGATAAAAACAAACGTTGTCTGTTACCTTAGTTGATTGCTGGGCAGCTGGAGTCAGCGCTTCGGGTGCAGAATAATTGATTGCTCCTGGGTTCACTGTGGTACACTGACGCTGAAAATTTGCAGAACCAAAGTCAGACAGCTTGGCTCTCCAACACTCATCCCGTCTCCATAGTAACACGTTGGCGCTGCTGATGTCTCGATGTATGATGGGAAGCGGCTTGTTAAGGTGAAGGTAATTTAATCCTTTAGCGACGTCCAAGGCAAGGCTGACAATCTCTTCTTGATTTAACGCTCGCTGGGATAACAGGTGCCGTAAACTAGTGTCGAGTAATTCAGTGACAAAAAAAGGTCTGCCATCGTCGTTTGTAGCGCCAATAAACTGTAAAATATTTGGGTGGCGACAGCAGGATGCGATTCTCATTTCTCGTTCAAACAGTCTTCGATTATGAGGCGAGAGAATCAGTATATGAATTTTTTTAACAGCAACTTGGCAACCACGAAATGTGCCCTCGCACACTTTTCCCCAGGCCCCTCTGCCCAAAACTTTTTCACTCAAAACAACTTCCTCTCGTTGGATGATCCAGTCACGTGGTTGACGACGCTGGTACTCAGCCAATGCCTCCTGTGCTTCAGACAAGGCTGATTCCAACTCTCTTGCGGGGGAGGCGTGCCTGTTCCGTCTTTCTTCCATTTGAAGTCGTAAGTTCCTCAGTGTTTCTTCCAGAGCTGTCTTCTGCTGGCGCTCTTCTTCTAACAGGCGCTGTTTCTCTCGTAGAGCGGTGTCTTTGGTTTCTATCTGATCGGAATAATTACTTCTCGTAAGGTTTAATTCTTCGTCAAATGCACATTTTTGTTCACCTATCATTCTCTCTTGTTCGTTTATAATTGTTTCCTTTTCGCTTAATTCCTGTTCTGTCGAGATGCGCAGTCTTTCTACCATCTCGTCATGAGCAGTTCTCGCTTGACTTAATTCCTCTTCCACTCTAGTTATCGCTAGTTCCTCTTCAGATAATCTTTTATGCAGTTCATCTATTAATGTATCTTTTTCTCTTATCTGCTTCTCTTTTGTGTTAAACAAACGTCTTTCGATATTCAGCGTTCGTTGCGTCTGTACAAGTTCATTTTCCAATCTTTCTTTCTCCTCTTCAAGTATAGTTACTTTTAACTGCTCTTCGTCTAACGTTTTCTCCAGCTCCTCTGCAATCACTCCCTTTTCCGCTAACTGATGTTCTCTTGTGCTGCGCAAGCATACTTCGTTTTCCAGCGTTCGTTGCATCTTTGCAAGTTCATTCTTTAATCTTTCTTTTACCTCTTCACAATTTGTGCAACCTTGGTTAAATTCTTCTTCAACTCCTATTCTTGCTTGTTTTGCTTGTTCTATCGTTTCATTTAATCCATCTGTAGCCCGTTCCTTTTCTCTTAATTGATTCCCTGTTGTCTCCGCTAACAACAAGACCATTTTGATGCCGACTGCTTGACGCATTTGGGTAAGCAACTTATTTAATCTCTCTTCTAGGTCATTACAGGCACTTCCCACAACCCTTGATTCATCTTCCAATCTCGCTCTCGCATGTTTCTCTAGGCCTAACGATTTCTGAAGTCCTTCTACAATTATTTCCTTTTCTCTTAATTCCCGCTCTCTCGAGTTGCGCAAACGTATTTCCTGATCGAGTGTTCTACGCATGTGCATAAGTTCATCCTGTAATCTCTCTTCTTTCTCTTTACAGGCACTCGCCGTATGCATTAATTCGTCTTTAAATTCCACTTCTGCTTTTAATTCCACTTCTGCTTTTAATTCTACTTCTGCTTTTAATTCCACTTTTGTCTCACCGTGATAACCGTCGTTAACTTGAGACCCTCTCCTAGGTTGTGGCTCTTTTCTTTCCATCCCGTTAAATACAGCTATTCCACCAGATTGATTTATGAATAGGCATGTACTTTAAATGTTCTCTTTGTCATAATATTTACTTAATTCCAGTTTTTTACTTGACGTGCTGCATGTTCTTTAGTGGATTCCGCAGTTTCCCAGCAAAGTTTTGCGAATACATGCAGGTTAAAAGGCCTAAACGAAAGTAAAACAAAAATACTAAATTAATAACAAAATTACTTTAAATCCAGTTTCACCATAAGCGTCGTTTTACAACGTAGCAAGCTTAAATTTGATTACAACAATAATAACAAACATCCAAACAGTGCATAAAGTTGACATTGAGTGCAAAAAGTTGATATTGAATTGATTGACAGGAAAGTCGGAGAGCGCTGCCGGAGGGTTTGAGAGATAACAAGCATAAATTGAAGTTGCACATTTCAGCCCATACCTGTATAACTGAATGAGCATAAAGGTACCTGATAATACACGACACAAAGCTTTAGACTCCTGCTGATGTATCCCAAATTACATGTGGAATCGTATCATTTACCTCTTCATATTACAAACTGAACCCGCACTGACGGACCATGGTCATTGTAACAGTTGTGACGTCATCCACCGTTTACGGCTTAACAAATAGATTTCATTTTGCCGTGCGTCTGTTCAGTAATAGATCACAGATGACGTCAAAATGTGGTGTGGTCACTGATGTTCATACCACATTTTGACGTCTTCTGTGATCTATTACTGAACAGACCCACGGCAAAATGAAATCTATTTGTTTTATATAATAACACAAGACTCAGCACACTTCTGTGTGAGCAATGCTGCCGTACCGATGAGCAAAGTTGTTTTGATTTCACTATTAAGTTTTCGTTTGTTTTCCGTGGCGTCGTCCAACTGTACAACACCGGTCAAACTTTCATATAGATTTCGGATAATTTCTCGAATAATTCACTGTCTTCTTCAAGCTTGTTAAATGCTTCGAAAGGTGAACGATGCTTGGCGTATTGTTTCTCACTAAAGATTTGTAATTAAGCTGAACGTTTTTGCTTTGTTGTGGCCCCGCAAGTTTGAAAAACTTTGCCGACAACTCTGATTTGGACTATGAACTCTGATCACGCGCGCGAGTCACACCACCGCGTGACGTCAACTATGTGTCTGTACTCTGATAGATCATAAGTAAGAACCAATCAAAATGCGCGTAGAATTCAGGTTATTATATAAAGTATAATAAATTATAGATTTTAAAAAGAGTAAAAGTCTTTGTCTTGCATGCCTCAACAAGCATAATGGTATGAGCCAGAGATACACACAATAATTCGAAGGAACCTTTCGTTAAAAATGTCATAATTTTCTTCCACGTTAAGAAGGAATCTTTCGCAACGTGCAAGAAGGCGACTTAAAGGCCAACAAAACCACGAAAGAAAGTCTAGAGAGGAAAAAAACGGGTTCTGTCCTGACCTGGTCTCAAAACTTTGCTTTGTGCACGTGCAATAGGAAATATTGCAACAAAGTGGATGAGATGTTGGTTTTCAATTTTTAATGAGGCTTTCAAGAGTATGGCTTCAATCTTTCAAGATTGTAAAGTTTATATTGTGCAGTAGAGAAAGCCGGTCATTGTTTTACCGCGGAATCCGCCATAAATTCGATTTTGCACGAAGTGCCTGGAGAATTGCATCATGGGTAACTATTCGACCGTCGTAGATCTATACCCTGGTGAAAGTGTGAAATTGTCGTTTTTTGGAAAAAATCTGAGCAAAATTTTCATAAAGAAAAACAGCAGGACTGATAAAAGAGATTGTCTTCAATAACATCAACTCTCGTTGCGAGTACCATTGACTCTGGTATTGGTTTTACTCTCCACATAATTACAGCCATGCAATTCAAACACTGAGTTTGAATTGCATGGCTGCGTGACCAAAACCTCTGGTGGTAGTGTGGTCGCCATGTTGGAATTATATACTTTAAAATTAATAATTTGTTTAGTAAATCGATCAAACTACTTGGCTATTTAAAATAAGAAGGACGTGAAAGCTTTAAAAATCCTGACCTCCAATCTGTCCAAGAATGTCTATTTAATCACAACAACCTCTTATAGCCTTTTTACCGAATGGTAATGAGGTTATGTTATGGGCCGCATTTTCTCACTCGAACACTCACTCACTCGATTCTGATATCAAACCGCAATTAATTTAGCATTAAAACGAGAAACGTGCTGACAGAAAGGTCCTTTAAACGCATTCAGCACATGTCAATCAAATCTCAACCTCGTTCCAGGGTCTCTCTCTTTCAGGGAACTAAATTGAATTTCACAAAACAAATCGAAAGAGGATCACTTCCACTTATCCTCTGGTGATAAAAGAGAAAAGAATTCGCTCAACGAAGCCTCAGAGCATAGGCTATCAATTACCCATTCACGTAAGAAAACATTCAAAGACGCGTTTTAGTAAACACAACATTCATGCACGTTTTTTTTTTTTCGCGTCACATCATCTTCGTGTCACGTCATCCGTTCTTCATCTTTTTGAGTCGTGCAGAAACGCGCATCTTTCTCTCAAATTTTAATGGCTGCTTAAAATAACGCTATACGTGCTGGCAGAAAAGTAAACATATTCACAAAACAAATTTACTTAATGCTAAAAAGGATCAAAGGTTACACTTAAATATTTTTTGTGATAAAATAGAATTCGCGCTACGAAGCCTGAGAGCACGAACCATCAATGACGCAATTCCCATGGAAATTCACAGGGAAATAAAGTGAGATTGTGTTACATTATTGAACGCTTATTTGAAGAAAAAAACTATCAATGACCCATTCACGCAAGAAAACATTCGAAGGCAAATTAAGTGAGATTGTGACATTACTGACAGCACCAATGAACTACATATAGTTACGCTTAAAAACTGTTAAAATTATTACGCTCGCCTTGTGACGTGTTTTAGTCAACACAACATCCACGGCACGTTTTTGTTTCGCGTCACGTCACCTCGTGTCACGTCATCCGTTTTTCATCTTTTTGACTCGAGCAGCTACACGAAGTGCTCGGGCGTATCTTTTCTCTCAATTTTTTTTCGCTGCTCAAAAATAACGCTATACGTGCTGACAGAAAAGTAAACATATTCACAAAACAAATTTACTTAATGCTTAAAAGGATCAAAGGTAATACACTAACCGGTAAATATTTTGGTTGTGAAAACTGAATAGCGCTACGACCCCTGAAAGCACGAGCCATCAATGTCGCAACTCACGTGGAAAAATAAAGCAAAGTGAGATTGCTTTACTTTATTGGACACTTATTTAGAAAAAATGCGGAGGTCGGCACTTCATCCATCGAATTACCATGAGGTTGCTCGAAGAGCCTTTGATTTGGAAATGCAATTAATTATGACAGCCGATAAGCTGTATAAACCTTATTAATAGGTTAAAGGGGAGGGACGCTCTTGTCTTCTTAACTTTTCTCTATTTTCAAATCTCTACATATTGAACGCTATTAGACCATATAACCCACGCTCCAGAGTCACTTAGTCTACATTCCGAACAAATATTGTTGATATTGTGTGACGAATTTCTTAATATAAATAGCCTGTTCGAATTTTCGTAAGTTTTTGCTTGGGCATTGCGTGACTTTCTTCAATGTAGACTTCAGACACAGGCTTACAATCCTAGTTTTGTGTGGTCACAGATTGCCACTATATCTAGAAGCCGTAAAAGCCGATGTTATGCAAGCAGAAACCCATAAGGGTTGAAACGTGTAACTCCCTATGATTCGCATTGTACAAAGCGTTTGCACATTCGTTTACACTAATTACCATATTTGGAAAATCACGGGATACATTTAACCAATCAAAATTACTATATTTGGATTAAATTCACAGCGCGCGCTAGCTCGCGCTCGATGGCGTAATCTTGTTTTTGAACAAGCTTGGTTGAATAAAGTTAAATTTGGTTAAATTTTCCTGTTTCATCTTCATGAAGTAGTCTGGAGAACTTCGCTTCGATATACTTAATAAATTCAAGCAACTTACCGCAAAACCAAAAATTATGTTGCGTGTGTCATTACGTGTAAAAGCATTCGCGTACAAATCCTTCGTGTTTCCAAATATGGTACTTATCCCTAATCGTACCTTTTTGGTACGCTTCGGTGGCATATCAGGCGAGTTTGGTCGAGCCATGGTTCGTATTTTGGCGAGACGCAAAATGAATATTCAAACGCTGTGCGCGCGCGTTACACGTTTCAACCCTAATGGGTTTCTTATGCAAGTTAAATTCTTGCGATAGCATTAAGGGAAAAAACTGGAAAAATTATGCACCTATCAATGTTAAGCCCGAGGGGGGGGGGGGTCGGGCAAGGGGTGGGGATTTTGACATTTTCTATAAAAAAATGTCAAATTCCCCACCCCCGGGACAAAATAATTGGTCAAAATCCCCATGAAAGGTGGTCAGATGTCCCTTCAAACCTTCATATATGACCAAAATCCCTACCCTGGGACCATCACGTACGATCAAAATCCCTACCCTGGGGACCTACCTCACGATCAAATTCCCGTGGTAAGCCCGACCCCCCCCCCCCCCCCTCGGGCTTAACATTGATAGGTGCATTACATTGGAAATTGCAAGCTGTGACCACAAATGTCGGACTAAAAACATAGCATGTGCATCAGACCTGCAGATTCACACTCCCTTTAGTCTGATTAGCGCTACAACTAGTCTGAATAACGCTCTAGGTAGGCCTGAAAGCGTTCCAGTTAGCTTGTTTACGGCCTGTGTTTGTCACGCACCGCTTAGTTTTCACATGAGATTTGCCGTGCTCGATTTCAACTTCTTGAGGCCAATAACTCTAGTTTGGACGAGGCTTACAAACACTATATACTGCATTATATCTTACCTTTAGGGCTGTCATCGAATGATATTTATGTACTGCGGCTCCTGTCGTTACCGATTATCACACGGTGCTGATGTCACCGCCGCCATTTTTCTTTATACACGTTTACGCCGTAAGCCGGAAGTAACATGAAAGCGAGGCCTATGGGCCACCAAATTTCCCGCGAACTTCGAAAGAGTAAACATGGAGGCCGAAAACGTTTCGAATAGCAATTTAGAGTTGGAAAAATTAAAGCCACAAGATATTCCTGGCGCTCTTATAGAAAGTTAAAGTGAGATTGGAAAATGGACTGTCGATAAACTTAAGTTTTGGTTAAAATGCAGACGGCTAAACCAGCAAAGAAATAAAAAACAGCTAGTATAAAAGTAATAACTCGGCGATATATAAGCAACTGCCGGTGTGTGTGCGAATTTTTTTTTATTGTTGCTTCAGTTGAACGTACTCACTTTTGAAATTACATTTTTATATATTTTTTTATGACAGAGTTAAAATGTCGAGTTCATACAAGAGAGATCGCAAATATAAATTAATTTTCCACGGAGGCAGTGCGGATAAAATTAAATCGGCATCTTGTGATCGCGAGTGCCCGGCATATAAAAGCGAATGTTGTTGTCACGTTATGGCAGTTATTTGGAATCTCTAAGACATGTATGACAAGGAAAAGAGAATTAGAAGAGTCTGACACTAAAATATGTACCTCAAAACCGCAACAATGGGGCAAGGGAGGGAAAAGAAATGTCAACTTTTTACCGGTAATGACCACGAGTGATGTAAACCCGGTGAACATGATCTAATCCAAACAATTTCAAATGTGGCTGAAGGTCAGTTAGTCAATCATTCAGAATCTACTGACAATCAACCAAGGCAGTTGAATGAAAATAATACACTTGTTGAGCCACAGCGCCTCAACAACAGTTCCCCTGGCCTACCGTTAACTTCATTTCCGCCACTACCGACCAAATGTTCTTAGGAAACTGTAGACTTAAAACTATTTCATAACAATCCTGCTATCTTGAACAAGATTCAAGTATCTCTTCAAGCAGCACAGGAGCTTCATGCTAATACAACTGGTCAAGTAAATAACAATCTACGGCACAAGGAGAGAAATCATTGCATCACAGCCTCAAGTTTTAGTAAAATTATGAAAAGAAAGAGTGAACCAACACCTGAATTTATCAAGCAATCTGTGACCCAATTGATATCAGCAACTTGTCCTTTGTTAAATATGGCAGAGAAAATGAGGGAAAAGTTGCAGATATGTATTTAAAAAAAAAAATGCACGAAGAAGGGAACACTGGACTGAGAGTGGCAGAAGTTGGCCTGTGTGTCAACCATCCCTTCCTCATTTCGGGGCATCTCTAGACCGTGTTGGTTTTGATCCCATGTCAAATGACAAGTTTGGAGGACTAGAGATAAAGACTAACCCAAAGGCAGGCTCCATGGGTCTCTCAATAGTTTTTGGCCACCCTTCTTTTGGAGCAAACCATTTTTTGGCTTCAAAAGATAAGCAAATTATACTCAACACTAAGCATGCATATTATTATCAACTTCAGGGTCAGTTGAGCCTATCTGTTCTCTCGTGGAATGATTTTGTGGCACATTCAGGTATAGGAGACATATTCAAGCAACAGGTTTTTCCTGACAAGGACTTGTGGTCGTCCAAAACTATGGTGCCCAAACTGAACTCATTCTTTTTCAATCATATTCTGAATTTTTTCTTGTTAAATAAGTCCACAACACAATTTAAGAATGAAATAACAGCAAGAAACTTGCAATAATGAAATCAGTGAGCAGACAGTACAGAATTCCCTTATACTATACTTCACTTTTTCTGTGCATTCACAATGCATGTATGTGCCATATCCTTGAACATTTCAATTACATGAACTTTTTTCATATATATGTATATATAAAGTAACAAGTATCAGGCCACCTGATAAAATTCAAATAATATAATTCAAATAAAATTCAATGTCGATCCATATTACACTGTAAGAATTGGATTTTGAAAATTCACGACTGATGATGTAACAGTCCATAACTGATTAATGCAGCCATGCATTGTCAGTGGTATTACTTGATCAAATATGGCTTTCTAAAGCACACTTAAAACAAAAAGTGACACCGGGTAAGGTTTGAAGTTTTATTAAAGCTTTTCAATGATAATAACAGATTTTTTTCTCAACTTTATTTCAAATCCATTCAAGCTCTTATTTATACTGCTCATAGTACATACATACAAACTCTCATAATACGCTTTGTCTACCTGTGATTTCTCCTCTCTTGTTTCGCATCGCATTGCCCTCTCGATCTCGAGACTTGATGTCTTGGTCCACTGAAACCGTGATGGAATAGCAGATGGCAAAAGATCTTTCCTTTTCTCAGTTTAACTGCGCTTGTAGTCCGTAGCAACAAAATGTTCTGAGCAGCAAAACAAAGAAGTATTCTACTTGAACTTGCCGTCAGATCGTTCCATTTTCACTGCCCATTGCATTCTACGGTGATTATCTTTCGGAAATGCATGAAACGTGAGGCCATTTCTGTTATCCGACCGATTATTACACAGTGCTGCCGCAGAGATAAGATAATGACCGAGTTAGAGGTTGAGTTGAGTTTGAGTTGAGTTTGAGTTGAGTTTGAGTTAAGATTGAGTTAAGATTGAGTTACCGTTTTCCATTTGTATTTGCTAAAAAAGTGTTTAATTTAAGATGCGAATCACTTTTTACGACCAAATAAGCAAGAAAACTGATACTTTTGTATTTTAGAGAATTATGTTATCCTCATTTCGTGTCCTAACCCACCACACCCCCCCCCCCCCCTCATAATCTTTCCGATGGTCCGAACCTGGCCTTCTATTTTTTTTTTCCTGCGCTTCCCAGTGCAACTTTTGTCACGATCGAGCTCGCGAAGAAAATTGCACGAAAGCGCAATTGCAAGTGTAAACAGACGGCAATTCTATCGCCCTGATATCGCAGAAGCTTTGAACATTACGAAATTGCCACTACTTTACACTTGCGATTTTCACTGCGAGCTCGAGCGCGACAACAGTTGCACTGGGAAGCGCACTGGGAAGCGCGACAAAAATCGCCCGTGTAAACTAGCCTTACAGACTGAAAGCCGTCAACCTTCAAAGTTATTAACTAATTTTATGACAAATCCTATGCACATGCCTATACAACCGCAAACAATTATAAATAAACGTTTTCGAAACGAAAGGTTTTTACCTTCACGCGTGGCTTGCTGATTTCTTTAAATCCAGGGGTTGTGGTTTCAAGGCTGTCATCATCAGATATTTCGTCACCCTAAATTTTTAAAGCAGATAAAACATAGGCTTTTCCTTTTTCTCGTATCAGAAAACCAACGATGCGGCAAACGGACAGTTACCTGTGCATCACTGGCAGATTTCTTTAAGGCAATTTGCATTGCTTCTTCTTCACTTTCGACTTGGAATTTAAACCAACAGCTGTTGGTAAGGCGCGCTGTAGAAGAACTAAAAAGAGACTCCCCTTTGACTACATCAGCGTAGGAGGCAACAGAGTCACAATCCGAATCGCTACTTATAGACTCCATGATCGACCGTAATGGACAAAACAAATGATAAGAATGATCTTCAACGCACTTAAAACACGTTGTTCTCCAAATATCCAGAAATCGAAAAGGCGAATTATTTCTCTGTCCATTGTGGAGTTACCATGGCATTCAGACGAATTCCGATCTGATCGTGCGATTGCCGTGGGAAAGAATTCGCATTAGCCCGAAGAAAGGCTAGACAGAGAAACTGCGGGATAATGGTGAAATCAGTTTCGTATCACAAAATTAAATTTTGTAGCCAGAACCCCTGAGCTAAGACTAATTTTTCTAATCGGGTCTCCATTTGCCTTTAAAAAAAATAGTTTAGTAGCTGGTGGATAGAGGGTTTCAAAAATTGAAATGTCGGTTTGAACATAGCTAGTCGACGCGCGAGACAAAAGAAAAAATATTATGTTAGCCTCTCCTATTTTCTACCTCTCGCGTTTCTCGAATAGCCTGAATAAAACTATCTCTGAAAGAAAATTAATGATGGACTGCTTGTAGTCAACACTGCGATAAAAGGTAATGATTTGCAAGCAACAAAACACGAGAGCTGAATTGTTCTTAGCGTAAAACGCGAAATAGTGTAAATTTGTCAGTAAGATGTTAAGTATTATTTCAGTAAATATAATGAGAACCTTCGATTTTGAACTTTCTATTGTAAAAAAAGGAAAAGACACTGGAAATACGGTAACTCAATCTTAACTCAATCTTAACTCAAACTCAACTCAAACTCAACTCAACCTCTAACTCGGTAAATAGCCGATCCCGCTGCCGCACAGCATTTAAAACCACCCACAGGACACCCACAGTAGTTGGCAGAGCGTCCGCCATCTTTATTTTGGTGGCCCTTAGGCCTCGCTTTCATGTTACTTCCGGCTTACGGCGTAAACGTGTATCGCAAATGAACACCCGGTAGTTCAGTTTAGATCTCGCTGTTTTACTTAACTGTCGCCTGAAAAACAGTTTCACATACGATAAATACTATTTTAAACCCAATCAGGCTGATGTTCATGTTCTGTTGCACCTAAAACGCCGAATACTGACCCGCCGTTAGTCTGCCTGTTCTGTGTTGCAATTTTGTCGGTCACGGTATTTCTGAGAAACTTAAACAGGAAGTTACTCGATTTCCGGGAATCCCACAGGAAATGCAAAGGATTTCCCTCCGATAATAGTTATGTACAATGAAAAAGTAAAATTATAATTATTTCTAAGGAGTTGGAAGAAAGATCATCGGATTTAACCACGGGGATATGTTTGTTTTTATTTCTGGAGAATTTGCATACAATTTTGGAATAAAAAAAATGGGAAAGTTCCTTCGTCCCAGGCTCCCCTGGTTCCAAAACCTGCTCTATATTTTCCCACGAGGCAGACCAGTAACACTTCCGGGATTGCCTTTTCTCGATGGAGATAACTCACCCTCATGACTCAAAGTAGGAGCTTTTTCGACGATGTTAAAAGGGAATTAGAATGTTCTGTGTGCAAGGAGCAGTTTAGTGGAATTAACGAGCCGAAAATACTGAAATGTCTTCACACTTTCTGCAAATCTTGTCTGGAAGCTTGGTTACGACAGCAGGGTGGCGGAGCTTTGAGTTGCCCTACTTGTCGCCAAATTACAGAATGCCCGAACAACAAAGTCAGCAGCCTTCCATCCAACCTGTTTTACAAGCAGATGGTTGACATTGTGACGGCTTACAGCGGACAAGAAGATTCGCCACACTGTGGAAACTGCGACGAAAGGAAGTCGTTGAAGTTTTATTGCTCCGAATGTAACTTCTTCCTATGCGGGGACTGCGCCTGGGGGCATAAAAAGTTTAAAGTTCTTAGTGGTCATCATGTTAAAGAAATTGGAAACTTCGAGCCAGAGTCAGCGCTTCGGGAGCAGAATAAATTATTGCCCCTGGTTGCACTGTGGTACACTGACGCTGAAAATTGGCAGATCCAAAATCAGACAGCTTGGCTCTCCAACACTCATCTCGTCTCCATAGCAACACGTTGGCGCTGCTGACGTCTCGATGTATTATAAGTGGCCTGCTAAGGTGAAGGTAATTTAATCCTTTAGCGACGTCTAAGGCAATGTTGACAATCTCCTCTTGATTTAACGCTCGCTGGGATAACAGGTGCCGTAAGCTAGTGTCAAGCAATTCAGTGACAAACAAAGGACTGCCATCGTCGTTTGTAGCGCCAATAAACTGTAAAAGATTCGGATGCCGACAGCAGGACGCGATGCTCATTTCTCGTTCAAACAGTCTTCGATTATGATCAGAGAGAATCAGTTCATGAATCTGTTTAACAGCAACTTGGCAGCTTCGTAATGTTCCCGCACGCACATTGCCCCAGGCTCCATTGCCCAGGACACTGTCACTCAAAAGAACTTCCTCACGTTGGATAATCCAGTCACGTGTTTGACATACAGAAGCAGGACGCGATGGCGCTGCTGCTGACGTTGTGACGTTCTGAGCATGGCGCTGCTGCTGACGACCCTCGTACTCAGTCAGTTCCTCTTGGGCCGCAGACAAAGCCGATCCTAACTCTAGTACCGTGGACAAGTGCCTGTTTCTTTCTTCGTCGATTTGATATTCCCTGTTCCTTAGTCTTGCTTCCAAAGTTGTCTTCTGTTGGCGTTCTTCTTCCAAAAGACGCTGCTGTTCTCTAATGGAATTCTCTTTCGTTTGAAGCTCTTCTTGGCGAGATTGACTTGACAGCATTTCATTTTGTAATCTTTCCTCTAACCTAGTTCTCTCCTGTTGCACTTTGCCTAATGTTCCTGTAGTTGGTCTACAAGTGTTTCCCTTTCTCTTAGTTCCTGCTCTCTTGTGAAGCACAATCGTATTTCGTCATCGAGCGTTTGACTAATCTGCGCAAGCTCATTTTGCATCCTTTCTTCAAGCTCTTCATAAGCACTCCTCGCCTGGCTTGATTCCTCCTCCACTCTATTTCTCTCTCTATCGGTGGACAAGTGCTTTTTCTTTTCTTCTTGCAATTGAAGTTCCAGGCTCTTTAGCCTTCCTTCCAAAGTTGTCTTCTGTTGTCGTTCTTCTTCCAAAAGACGCTGCTGTTCTCTAATGGCATTCTCTTTTTTTTGAAGCTCTTCTTGTCGAGATTGACTTGACTGCATTTCATTTTGTAATCTTTCTTCTAATCTTGTTCTCCATTGTTGCTCTTCGCCTAACGTCTCCTGTAGTTGATCTACAAGGGTATTCTTTTTTCTTAGTTCCCGCTCTCTGGTGTCGCGCAACTGTACTTCGTCATCGAGCGTTTGACGAATTCGCGCAAGCTCATTTTGCATTCCATCTTCAAGCTTTTCATAAGCACTCCTCGCCTGGCTTAATTTCTCCTCCACTTTAGTTTTCTCTTTCCTGGTAGACAAGTGCCTGTTCTTTTCCTCTTGCATTTGAAGTTCCAGGTTCTTTAACCTTGCTTCCAAAGTTGTCTTCTGTTGGCGTTCTTCTTCCAAAAGACGCTGCTGTTTTTTAATAGCATTCTTTTTCATTTGAAGCTCTCGATGGCGAGACTGACTTGACTGCATTTCATTTTGTAATCTTTGTTCTAATCTTGTTTTCTCCTGTTGCTCTTCGCCTAACGTCTCCTGTAGTTGATCTACAAGCGTATTCTTTTTCCTTATTTCCCGCTCTCTGGTGTCGAGCGTTGGACGAATCCAAGTAAGCTCATTTTGCATTCTTTCTTCAAGTTCTTTATAAGAACACCTCATCTGGCTTAATTCCTCCTCCACTCTAGTTCTCTCTCTTTTGGCATACAAGTGCTTTTCCTTTTTTTCTTGCATTTGAAGTTCCAGGTTCTTTAACCTTGATTCCAAAGTTGTCTTCTGTTGGCGTTCTTCTTCCAAAAGACGCTGCTGTTTTTTAATGGAATTCTCTTTCATTTGAAGCTCTCGATGGCGAGACTGACTTGACTGCATTTCATTTTGTAATATTTCTTTTAATCGTGTTCTCTCCTGTTGCTCTTCGCCTAACGTCTTCTGTAGTTGGACTACAAGTGTTTCCTTTTCTCTTAGTTCCTGCTCTCTTGTGAAGCTCAATCGTATTTCGTCATCGAGCGTTTGACTAATCTGCGCAAGCTCATTTTGCATCCTTTCTTCAAGCTCTTTAAAAGAACACCTCATCTGGCTTAATTCCTCCTCAACTTTTGTTCTCTCTTTTTCGGTGGACAAGAGCCTTTTCTTTTCTTCTTGCATTTGAAGTTCCAGGTTCTTTAGTCTTTCGTCCAAAGTTGTCTTCTGTTGTCTTTCTTCTTCCAGAAGACGCTGTTGTTCTATAATCGCGTTCTGTTTCGTTTGAAGCTCTTCTTTGCGAGACTGACTTGACTGCATTTCATTTTGTAATCTTACTTCTAATCTAATTCTCTCCTGTTGGTTTTCGCCTAACGTCTTCTGTAGTTGAACTACAAGCGCTATCTTTTCCCTCAGTTCCTGCTCTTTTGTGTTGCGCAACCGTATTTCGTCTTCGAGCTTTTGACGAATCTGCGCAAGCTCATTTTGCCATCTTTCTTCAAGCTCGTTACATACACTCCTCGCCTGGCTTAACTCCTCCTCCACTCTTGTTCTCACTTGTTGCTCTTCCCTTAACGTTTTCTGTAGTTGGTCTACAACCGTTTCCTTTTCTCTTAGTTCCCGCTCTCTCGTGTTGCGCAAATGTACTTCGCTATCGAGCGTTTGACGAATCTGTGTAAACTCATTTCGGAATCTTCCTTCCAGTTAGTTACAAGCAATGCGCACCTGGCTTAGTTCCTCTTCCACTCTGGTTCTCGCCTGTTGCTCTTCCCTTAATGTTTTCTTTATTCTATTTATGAGAACTGTTTCCTTTCGCTTTATTTCATGCTTTCTGATATTTCGAGCAAGTTTTTCTTCGTCAAGAGTTTCACGCATCTGCGCCACATCACTCTCAACTTCGTACCATTTGTTGTTTATATTGTTTCCTTGATTGGTTTGTTTGGAATCACTTTTTTCAGCGGGCATTTCATCTGTCATCTCAGATCCAGCAGGTGTTGCTAAGTGCACTACGTCAGTCGCTGAATATTTGCTTTCTGGTGCTAGTGTTTTAACCTCTGCTATCGTGTCCTTGTCGGTATGGGTTGCTCTCCCTACACTCGCCTGTTTGCTCGTGGGTAACGTGCGGCTGATGGATGATGCAGCTTCTTCTGTCTTTGTCTCCTAAAACGAGGAAAAGAACAGAAAACGTCGTAGACGGGGCCTCCCAACGTTCACAACACTTAAATTATTCCCCATTCTGTAAATTTTCGTCTTATTAAGCTTTCTGACTATGTTAAATCCTTTACCTGCCAGCTATTATACGACCACTTAATTGATGAAAAGCCGTCGGTCAAATTACACCCTATCTCTGGTATCTGAGCAACATTATTAAGCTACTCGAACAGCATCCTTACAGCTGCACTTAAATCCCGGTTTCTCCAGAATAAATATAAGGAACTTTTGCCCCACTGTTATTGGATGGTACATTTGCAATGACCTTCCTTTATCTATACATAACATGCCAACTAGAACACTTTTTAATCAAGCACTTTACTAGTTTTATTTTGCTCAGTATACTAACTACTACAAACCTCTTCCTCTCCTATGTTAAGTTTGCTTTTTTATCCTAAACGTTTATTATAATTAAGTCAAGGGCATCAAATTAGCTTTCCGTTAGCTTTCCACTTTTCCATTTCACTTTTTCTATTTATTTTGCTTGTTATTTAATCATTGTAAATTTTGGAATTGAAAAATATAAAATGAAAAAAAAAATAACACTGAAATCAACACTTACGTTCACAGACTTTGTTGTCAATGTCGTGGGCTCTCTTGGGGCTGTAATAAACAATGAAAGGTGATGAGCTGTAGTAAAACGTTAATTTACTAATTGTATCGGCTAATTAGTTTTGCTTTTATTCTAAAACAAATCAATCGCTAGTTAGCCTCGATGTTCCTTAGCGATGTCTATTGATTACAATAAAGAACGATTTTTTTTAAAGGACTAATCATTATGGTGTTTGTATACGTTTTGAATTTTTTACTAAAATCCAATATGAGTTTTTCGGTGATTTTAAGTGCTAAGTGGACGAGTTAGATTTCTTGCAGTTAGCGTAAATAAATCAGTTGTAATAAAGACTTAAACAGGTTAAATGTAGCCCCGTGGTTGTGCGAAACGTCCCGAGTCAATGTCTAAATTTGAATGCTAAATTACTTCTTAGACAGTATCACTGTCGCTTCTAGACCTTAATAATTCGGGTTAACTAAAAAACACCATGACTCGTAAAAATACACAGCAATACTGCACGTTAAAGATTTCAATCGCTACGCAATCGACAAGTCAGGAGAATTTATTCTTTTCTTTTCCCTTATTGGGTTCAGAAGTTCGTACATAACATGGCGGTTAAAGTGGAACAATTACTCTCAGTGAAAGGCTTACGGATTTTGTTACTGGACACTGTTTTGGACACCATAGCTGTTCGCACTCCCATTTAGGATCTTACCGTACCCAAATTCAACCAGAAATCAGGTAATATTAATCGCTCTGTTGAAGCCATGCTTGCCATGTTCGCAGTGCAAATTGTGTTGACCTGCTTGTGTTGATACTTTTTTGGTCTTCAACACTTTATCAAGTAACTCTTCTGACATTTTTTACTCTTTTGTTTGGAGTTTCATTCTCTGAATTTTCAAAATCAAAATTCAGCTCTAAAAACTCTGACTCCATTGTTTCAGTCTGAATGTTTCAGTACTCATCGGAAAAAATCGCGCAATTGGCGAGCGCGCTCAAGTTTAGTTTTTTGCGAGAAAGTGTTTCTCCTTTTTACGACTGGTAAACACCAGCTTAATTTAAATTACGAGGTTCTGTTTTATTGGAAATTCTCATTTCAATTCATCGTACGGTAACACTACTTTACTTCAAAGTGACCGTGATATGGGGGCATATCAGGTCAGTGTCTTGATATCGTAGGATATCAGGACAGTAGATCGGGCTTCTGATTGACTACTTGCAAATTTGGGTACGGTAAGCCACTGAAGTGCACCAAAAAGGTACGATTAGGTATAAATATCATTCATTTCATCATTTATCCGTAGTTCACAAATATGTCTTTCGTATTTTCACTATGTCATCTAGTCCACATGCGGGACATAAGGACCCACAATTGACCTGCCCCCAGCGTATCAAGGCTTCATAGCTCAGTTTGCAGAGCAACGCACCGGTATCGCGCAGCTCCGTAGGCTCCTAGCCTGTGGACAGGCTCTCCGGTCAAGGATGGGGCGAAAAAAAACGGGAAAAAAAAGGAGAGGGTGAAGAGAAGGAGAGTGCCCGTTGACAAAAAATAGAAGTCGCCATTCCGCCCCTTTTGATTAACCTGTCATTGATATCTGTCGACAACGAGTCATTGTCACCGCCTAGATGAATTGGAATGTAATTAGTAAAATAAAGGTGACAGGTCTACACAGGGGGAAGGTGTCTCTAAGGAAAATGTTGGTTTAATCATCACTGCCAGTATGACGTCACGCTGCGCATGAGTGATATTAAAGATGGTGGGCAAAGCGTCAATCGAGAAACGAGTTAAGAATGTGGCATTTTCCTTCGTTACTCAAGTCAATGTACAGAGATGTTAGCGAATGCAACCGTCTATGGCAAGCCGACTGTAGCAATATTCAATATTTTTATAATTATTCAATTTAATATTTACATTTATGTAATATTTTTATATTCATTCAATTTAATATTTATCCGTTTATGTAATATTTTTTATGTTTATTCAATTCAATTCCCGTATATGTATGTAAACACTTTTTAATCATTTTATTTAATCTGTCTATATTCATTTAATCTGTTTCATATTCATTTAATTTAATCTGTCTATATTCATTCGATCCCTCATTTTTATATTTAATCTCGGGGACTGGGGCAAGCCTTCAGATCAGAAGAAGGAAGGACTGGGAAAGAACCAATATGGCGGATGAGTCGGATGAAGAAGGTTTCAACAGTGAAGGTTTTGACGTTGTAAGAGACCTGCCTGCGTTTTTAGCTTCGGTTTTAGATAAAACGGAATACATTTGTCAAAATGACGTCGACGAAGGAACTGCCGAAGCGCATGCTGAAGTGATTGACCAGAGTATTAGGCTGCTTAGATCGATAAGAGATTGTTATGATATTGGAACAAGTGAGAAAGAGGAGCTGGATTCACTTGCAGCAGCTTTTGCAGATGTGTTATCATCGTTAATTCATCACATCACCATTAAGCCTCTCACCCCAACAACTGTTGCTGAAAATTGTTTTGCCCCAGGAAAAGAGGAAATGGAAACTCCTGGAATACCACGTTTTGACATTCCTGCTGAGATGTTGGAAGAATTGCGAGAATTGGGATTCAGTTGGATTAAGATTGGAAAAATGTTGGGTGTTTCGAGGTGGACGATTCATAGGAGAGTGAAAGACTATGGTTTGGAAAACATGACAGGATTTCATCATTTGTCTGATGAGGAACTAGACGACATAGTGAGAGGCTTCATTTCAGATCATGGACGAACTACTGGACAGGGCTATGTTGGAGGTTACATAAAGGCACTTGGCCTTAGAATTCAAAGGAAAAGGATAAGAGAAAGTATGGCAAGAGTGGATCCGCAGAATACTGCACTACGCTGGGGCGTTGTTGTTTCACGTAGGACATATCAAGTACCTTGGCCAAACTCCCTTTGGCACTTAGATGGTCATCATTCTTTGATACGCTGGAAAATTGTTATTCACGGATGCATAGATGGCTTTTCCAGAAGAATAATGTTTTTGAGATGTAACTCAAACAATCTTGCAGAAACTGTACTTGATTTGTTTTTAGATGCCATAAATCGGGATGGGAACCTTTGGCCATCAAGAATAAGGGTTGACAAGGGTGTTGAAAATGTCCTAGTGTGTGATGCCATGGTACAAGCCAGGGGAGAGGGAAGGGGAAGTTTTATTGCTGGGCCCTCTACACACAACCAGCGCATTGAAAGGTTATGGAGAGATGTTTTTAGATGTGTTTGCCACTTTTATTACTATCTATTCTATGCTATGGAGTCCACTGGTATCCTAAACACAGATGACCCTATTCATCTGTTTACTTTACACCTGATCTTCATTCCAAGAATCAACAAAGCCCTTGACGAGTTTCGAGAAGCTTTTAACCACCACAAGGTGCGTACAGAGGGAAACTGGTCCCCATACCAAATGTGGGCAAATGGCATGTTCTGTGCTAACAATCCACTATCACGTGGACTGCCAGATGAAGAACCATCTGATTTGGAAATGTATGGATATGACCCCCAGGGACCATCTCCAATTGGAAGTGACAATCATGTTGTTATTGACCCTGTGTGTCTCAGCCATGGTGATATACTGGAGCTATTTGTGTTGGAACAACTGGATCCACTGAGGCCATCAAGTGAAATGGGTGCAGATATATACACAGAAGCTCTAGAACTGGTATTTCTAAGACTTGAAGAACTTTCTGATACTTGAATAAATGTATCATAAATACATGTATTAATATTGCAGATTATGCTTCTTGTTTCAGTTATAGAAAGTGTAGTCAAAATATATATATATATATATATATATATATATATATATATATATATATATATATATATATATATATATATATATATATATATATTATTTTTTTTTTTTTGGGGGGGGGGGGGGTTTCTTGGTGACATCAACTGAACAGTCTATATCCAAAGCCAATTTGTGTTTTGGAGAGATAGAGAGTTCAAGTCGCTTGTTCCTGTTAATTTGCTGCATCTTTGATTGTATATTCTCAAGCAACTGAATGAATCCATCGAAAGAACCTTGTATCGTTTTCTTAAGTATGCAATGACGAGATAATAAATTACTGTGAAAGTAATGCCAGCAATAACAAATTGTATTTTATTTCTCAATTTAAAGGTTTGATAAGTTGTATTTGCAATGAAATGATAACAAAATTAATTTAACTTACCATTATGATATAAAAGTAGACAATGAAAGGTGCAAGCTACATCATGATTTAAGGTACATGTTCATGTGATGTCAAACACTTAAGAAATAATGATGTTGCATTTTAATGTCTTTCTGGCTGTGCCCAGGCAAAATAACAGCTCTTTTGAAAATCAGAATCCAAGATATAGACGGACTTTTTCTACTGCAGCATACTACAGTAATTGCAATTAATTTGTAAATTACCAATAATGATTTTACTACTTGCAAATCAACATTATCCCAAAACATCAACTCATGCTCTAACTAAACTGATTTGAGTTTACAAAATTAGTATTCCCCTCCTTTTATCTTCACCTAAAACAATACTTCAATAGCTCAACTCAACACTCAACAGTTAATACCAGTAAGTAATCTTATGAGGAATAAACAGTAACTGCAGAAAAAGAAAAAATTGTACAGAAACACTTGTGACTTGCATTGTCACTGACAATGCAATGTAAGCAGGGCTAGCTAATAATAAGTGTTACCTTGATGGTATCGTAACATTGGTTTGGTTTTTTGTCTAATTTCACTGTTAGAGACAAGTGGCAGAGTGGTTAATTTTAATCTGGAAATATAACAAAAACATTTTATAAACCTGCTTGATTTTTCATTTTCCTTTTAAGTTATAACAAAAAGAACAAAGGAAAACAAAAAGA
The DNA here is from genome assembly GCF_052425735.1 of Oculina patagonica. Lineage (NCBI taxonomy): Eukaryota > Metazoa > Cnidaria > Anthozoa > Scleractinia > Oculinidae > Oculina > Oculina patagonica. Next base: position 1,681,145 of record NC_135761.1, on the reverse strand, counting down.
ACTGTAACAAGAAGAAACACAACAAAAACATGTCCACTAAACAAGGCAATTTGCTTCAGTTAAATACATCTGGTGCAATGTAAAATAACCATCCAAAGGAATTAACACAGGTCAAAAGTGGATTGCACTGTTCTGTACAATGCTTGAGTCACTGGTAAGAAACCAAGTGATACTTGAATTACTTAAAACCAAAGTAAATGTTCTTGAAAGCTAGGTCATACAGTTCAAATAGTTCATTATCTGATGGTAGTAGAAGAACTGCATTTCCTCTTGGCAAATCCAGAGTGTTTGAACAGGCATGGGAAGTAGGCATGAAATGCCAAATGTTCTTCTTCTTCTGAGCTGGTTCAAGTGGTTCGTCAGTGTTCTGCAAAAGAAAAGTTACAGTAACTGTAACAATGTTTGTTGTAAAGATAACATGAAATAAGCAATGGCAAAGAAACTAAACAACTTGCACAGGAAACGTACAGTATACAAGTCATCCCTAGAGTCAGTAACAATACCACTGTAACCAAATCAACATGATTTAGCCGTACAATATTAAATAGCTTTTAATATTTTTTAAATCTTGTAATATATATATAGTTTTTATACACTTACACGTAATTCAGTCTGGGTGAAAAAATGTAAACTGCTAGAATGATAAATTAAAAATGCAATATATATTATTGATGCCACACACAAAATGTACATTGAATGCACATAACAGTACAAATGTCAGTAGTTGCTTGGAGTATGTTCCAAGACATGCTGACTGCTGATTAGTATTTATTCTAAGCTTTATGTATATTGTTAGTGCTTTCATCATCTCAATTAGTTTTCCCTAAATACAATTCACTTGGCCTTTTTTCTTTTGATTTCCAATATTGAAAATGATTTGGGGATTTATATTTTCATTAAAAATTCAAATTTTAAACAGCACTGGTGTGAATTGGGGTTTTCAATAAAAAATAATCAGTTTCCAGTACCTATACCAAGGGCTAATTCATTACCTCATCTGCAGTCAAGCGCTCTTTCACTTCCGGCTCTTTTACTTCAGCCTCTGGAAACTGAATGCAAGGCTTCCTAGCAAAACCGAGGGGTGGTTCTTCACTTGCTCCAGTGACAAATTCAAGGATGTTTTCAAGGGTAACAACTCTACGGCCACTTGACACATCTCTCACATACTTCACAAATTTGGCATAAATAGCTTTTTCATAAACACGCAAGTTGCATCCTTCTTCTGAGAAGTCTGCCTCCAACAAGAATAAAAGCTTTCGAACAGTTAAACTAACAATGCTACATGGCCTCAGAAGATATAGCAGCATGGGGTAAACTCTTCCAAACATAGGAATTCCTAAAGTGTCCATACCACGTTTGAGCTCTTTGACACAAGGTGACAATTCCTGATCTTTATCGATAAAAATCGCCTGCAGTATTTCTTCGGGTATGTAGACAGGTAATTGTCCATTTTGAAGTAGAGCAATACCAACCATTTGACCAACATAATAATAATCTTCTGAAAGGTGCTCTTTAAGGCCATTATCAAAGTAAGTGTCCTTGATATTCCGATTGCATAGTCTAATCCACTCCTTGCGAGGTCCATCAGTGTCAACAGCTTGCTCGCCATAAAACTGAACTTCAAAGGTGACCCTTGGATCAGTTACATGCTTCAGTTCCTCAAATGTTGTTTTGAGAATGTTCTGTCTGTCTACAGTTATGTAATTGGTCTCTCCTTCAAGGATTTCGGAAGACTCAGTTACATCTAATGGTCGCCCAGTGACAATTTTCTTCTGCAGATATCTAAGCATCTCTGTTGGTTCTGTGATGTTTGATGGGAACTCATTTACAACCTGGCAAAAGAAGACACGTGCACTTTCCAATTCTGGCTCTTTCCCATGCTGTACAGGGGTGCTAGAGATGCCAGAGGTACCAGAGATCACAGTAGTGCCGCCCAAGTTGTCAGAAGTGCCAGGGATGATACCAGAGGTGCCTGGAATGGGGACGATACCAGATGTGCCTGGAATGGGGACGATACCAGAGGTGCCTGGAATGGGGATGATGCCAGAGGTGTCCAAAACGCCAGAGATTCCAGGAGTTCCGTCCAAGTTGTCAGAAGTGTCAGGGATGATACCAGAGGCGCCTTCAGTGGAGCCAGAGATGTCCACGAGGACAGAGATGCCAGGGGTGCCATCTAAGTTGTCAGCGGTGCCAGGTACGATGCCAGAGGTTTTAGACTGAACCAGTTCCTTTTGCAGAGGCTCAGGGTCGGAATCTGAGGTATGCTCATTAAGCACAAATTCAAATCCCATTTTCATTCTTATGTACAAAAGACCTTGCCCCACCATTTTCTTCACTAAATCGTAGCTGTACTCCGTCCCTTTGCTCAAATGGAGCACACTGATTTTCGTTTGAGTGACTTTTACGAATTCGAAGTCATTCGGTCCAATAATACTGTACTTTTCTTTAAGCGATGTAGCAATCTTTTCTCTAATGTTGTCTTCGCTATCTTGTTCACCAAGTGTCACTATGCCCCTTTCGACAATCATGTCTTTCTTCAAAAATTGATTAAAGTCGTCCTCTGCATCATTGTCCTTGCAGCCAAGAAGGGCAAATTCGAATGGTTTTTCTTTGACACTTTTAGTCCGTTTCTGTTTACTTTTTTGTCCTCGGGGAATCGGGGAAGCAGATCGCAGTCTTTCGTTCATCCCAAGTCTCCGGAAAGCTCCGCCTTCACGACTCCGTTCCATCATGTTTCTCGCTCTGTTCACGCTTTCCGCAACGCTGTGGAGCGGTGGACCTTGTGATTGTGTTGAAACTGATGGACCTGCTGGTGCTGATGCGGAATCCGCTGATGCAGAGCGGGAGTTTGAATTAGAATTTTCCGAATCCAGCGTTAGCAACATATCCGACGCTCGCCTTAGCAGACCTGCCGCCTCAGATATTTTATCATTCATCGCCTTTGAGAGCCAGATATTAGTACCTGTTTCGTATATATACCGCAATGTCAGCAATGGCGGACGAGCAAGCCGAGCAAGCACGAGTGAAAACGTTCTTGGTCCCAGTCCTTACTCCTGATGTCATAGAGTCGTCATAGTGTGCCCCAGTCCCCGAGATTAAATATAAAAATGAGGGATTGAATGAATATAGACAGATTAAATTAAATGAATATGAAACAGATTAAATGAATATAGACAGATTAAATTAAATGATTAAAAAGTGTTTACATACATATACGGGAATTGAATTGAATAAACATAAAAAATGTTACATTAACATAAATACTGAATTGAATGAATATAAAAATATTAAATAAATATAAATATTAAATTGAATGAATATAAAAATATTACATAAATATAAATATTAAATTGAATAATTATAAAAATATTGAATATTGCTACAGTCGGCTTGCCATAACCGTCACTCTTCTGGTATTTTTTGGTAGATCAGACGTTTTATTCATTTGTTTAAAACAACTGAAACACCTTCGCAAAGGGTAGAATGATCGACGAAATCTGTAAACAGGTCGAGCTTTCGAGAGTCACTGCACAGCGAATTTAATTTTTATTGTAACAGAAATAGGAGGTTTGGCACAGGATATACGGTTCTTACTGTACGTGAAGTATCAGACTTTCAGCATTTTTTGATCTTCATATCTTTCCCCTGCTATCCCCTTAAAGGTGAAAATCGAAGCAATCAAGAGGGAAAAGGCGCTGCACGGGTAATTTCCAGTTGGACACCCATCCAAGTATTAACCCCGCCCGACAGAGCTTAACTTCAGCCAGGGTGGATGGAGCCTGCACTTTCATTACTTATTAAAGAAACACAACACGGAATAACTTTACTCTAGTCTTTTTAAATCGGTATTTTTTTTTTTACTACTTGTCTTCAATTGCAACACTGTTACATTGGAAGGTGTAAACTGTTGCGGCAGCGAATTTGAACTCATGTCTATTTCGCACAACACGTTTTTTTTCTCGCTCAAACCACAATGAAAGCGCTCGCTCAATTCAAGCTGGCCAAGTTAAGGCTTGGCGGGCGGGGTTAGCACTTGGATTGGTGTCCGACTCGAAATACCTTGTGTTGTAAGCTTTTCTTTTTCATTTGTTTTTCAGGAGGTATGCAATCAATGAAATTTAAGAGTCAAGACGGCAATAAAAGCCACAAAATATAACAGAACTGCACAGATACAAACAAAAGTACATTATAATAAGCCAATGAATGCGAATAAAAAGATATGGAGTTGTTGACATATTCTGGATAAAATTAATACCTTTGCACTCAGACGGAAAGATATGAAGTTTGGTTAACTCAAGCAAACACAGAACGACACGGAGATTAAATTTGAGAAAAAATGTTTGGGTGAAAAGGTGGATGTATTTGATGGACTTTGCTTGACGCGAAAGCAAAATGGCGGTCCCGCCTTCTGTCCCGTTCAAGAGTTAAAAAGATAACCAATTTACAGGATAACAAGCGCAAAAAAACAGAAACAGATCATACACACAGACAGTTAAGACATCAAACCGTAACCACTAGGAAGGAATTAGCGAACGATAGCGATATAAGCACTAAAGTTAAGCCTTTCTGGACCTCTGTTGTGGCGTACTGACGATTAATCCCGCTCATCTGACCAAACCGAGGGAGTCGCTCGCGCGCTGCCATGTGACGTCATACTCGTAGTGATGAGTCGGTCACGAATAACGACTCCTAAGTTCGTGACATTTGTATCTTTGCCTTTCCATGTTAAATAGTCCATTTTACAGTTTCCTGCCAAGTAACCTGGTCTTTGAATGGTATTGAGGCTGTAGGTGACCTTGTAATGCTACAAGCCTCTCTGCTTTATCATGCAATGGCAAACTAGTAAGCATCAGAACAGAAAGATTTACACAACAAAAGCAGTGAGGTCCGGTATCAAAACAAGGTCACCTCCAGCCCCCGGGGGGGGACTCCTACATGAAACGGACGGGGATGCTCATCGGAAATTTTGAAAAGAACCCCTAAAAGAGACCAATCTGGGTGTAGCTCAAGTTTTTCTTGACCCCTAAAAGATACCAAAAAACTAAGAATAAAATTTATATTTCTTCGTGTGTAACCCTAAACGAGACCATTATGGCTAAAAATATTGGCGTTTTGCCTGGGACACCCAAAGCGAGACCAATAATCCAAAATTTACACCCCTAAGCGAGACGACGAGCATCCCCGTCACTTTCATATGCGAGTTCCCCCCCCCCCCCCCTCGGGCCTCCAGCTCCACTTCCATTCAAAGGCCAGGTCACTAAGAAGACAACTGTAGAATGGTTTATTCGGCCTATTGACCTTATTTGCTTCACACTTCTTTCTGAAGGGCACTGTTTTATTTGGAGGCATTATTTACTGAATAGAGCCGTACGATTGTGGGCAAGGACGTGTTTAGAGGTCACTGGTCTGCACTGCGTGGTTTCCTGTTTGTTCAGTTGACACTTCTGACTCTGTACTCTGCCATACGTTTTGCTCATCCCTAAAAGGAAATGATCTGAACAATGTTCCGTGAAAATGTTGACTACTTGCATTTTATTGATGCCTCTGTTACAAGATGTAATTTGTTTGATCACGAATTTATCTTGGTCCGGCTTCGCCAGAGACTGTTCCCGTTTACTTTAAAAAGCGGAAAATTGGTTTCAGAGAGACATTCCCATTGCGATCGAAACTTATCCCATAATATTGATAATCGATCCCATCATTCAACACCATTTAAAAATTCTGCGATCGTCTGCGGTCTTTTGCGTTCAAATGGAAACATCTCGTTCCGCGATCGTTGCGATCACACGGTTCAGTAAATTTTTGCGGTTTTGCGATCGTCTGCGATTATGTGGAAACCAGGCTTAAAGGTTATGCTTTTTGCATTACATTTTGATCGAGCGCATTGTCTTCAGCTCGATGTTTAGGTTTTTATTCCTCCTCTGCTCGTTGCGTTACGTTAAATTCTTTCCAAATCCAGTGGGAAGAATTCCAAACACATATTTTTTATCAGCTAGTGACCGTAACTTACCCTTTCTACTTCGAAAAGCAAATTTATCGCATCGCGTCTCAAGCATTATTGAGCCTCTCTATGGGTACCCACGGTCTTCGTTTTCTTCGCAACTTTTTGCAAATCTTCGTTTTCTTTAAACAGATCTTCGTTTTATCTTTGTTCGGTTTTTCCGTGGAATGTTGTCAAATGCCAACATTTAAAAATTACAGATATTTTCTGTAGTGTTTAGGAATTTTGACAATTTTATATCGGAGTGTTCAATTTGATCACGTGAATTTTGGTCAATTTTAGATCTTCGCTTCAATCTTGAGATCTTCGTTTTTTCCGCGGTGATCTTCGCGTCTTCGATTTCTTCGGAAATACCCATAGAGAGGCTCATTATTATGGTGTCGGCAAAATTGAGATCTGTCAACAATCAGTGATTTGACCAATCAGAGGTTGCACTAGAATCTCGTGCACAGATCGGGAGCCTGCTCGCAGGCTAGTGGGTTCCAATCCCGTTATTTCCTTTTTCAGGCTAAATGTGCAATTGCTTAAATTGCTTACACACTACGAAGCCGATCATATCATTCATTTCATCATTTATCTGCAGTTTACATATATATATTCTCTATGTCATCTACAATTTAGCATCTAAACTACCGTCATAAATAATTATTCTCTTCTTACCAGTACCATTACCCAAATTACCGCTCTGGCAATTTTCTATGTTTTCTTCTTGTGGAAGACCCTGGTGTGTTACGTTTGTTGCTGGTAAAAGATTTGGAAAAAGACAGCGTCTGACGAATTCTTCACGGAAGACACCGATTGTTTTTTCGTCACCGATGACGATACGCACGTCACGGAGAGTGCTGGATTCGGCGTCAGTGCTTGAACTTAACTCCTCCACTGCATCGAACATTACTTGAGCGCAAATGTTTTTAGGCATTCCGGGCATTCCGACAATACCAGAGCTAATCGCTGGAAGGGCAATGGAAGAAAGCTCCAACTTCGCTGCAAGACGGAGACTTTCTATGCATGCTCGGTTCAGAAGTGAAATGCACCTGCTTCTCTCATGGGCATTCCACCTCGGACCAACTGTGTGAATTACAAATTGACAAGGAAGATGGCCACCCCTGGTATACACTGCGTCGCCTACATTAAGCGGACGCCACTTTCGATCTGACATTATTCGTCTGGACTCTTCTTTAATCTGACGACCTCCTTTTCGCACTATCGCAGCCGCCACACCACCACCGTGTTGAAGACCATCGTTGGCTGCATTGACAATGGCGTCCACTTTCTCGTCAGTTATATCGCTCTTGCTCAGAGATATATTCACTTTATTATTTAGAACTCGCTAGAACAAAGAAAAAAAAAACAACACATTAAAATACACCAGTTGCGATGTGAATCCAGTGGAGAAAAATCACACAACCAGAAGTCCTAAGGGACATGTACCCACAACTTATGGACATTTACTGAAGAAAGCTTACGAAGATGGTAAACAGCAACACTCCGATAACTGGACTTAGCTATTCTCATCGAAGTTCTTCTCTTGTTATTCTTAGCAGTTAGAACAAAATGACGCCTTTATGTTCACTCCTCCACTGTTTATTTATTTTTTTAGGGCCTGTTTACATGAAAGGCGGGTGCCCCGGCTAACCGAGCTACCCTGGGCGAGCCAACTTTTCATAACGTTTCTTTAGAAAACGCATTGAAGTGTTTACATGCCAGACGGGAAACCCGCCTAGCCGGGGCACTCGGTCTATTTGCCCGGGGCACCCTTCTAGGCGGGATAGCTTTTTGCCATATAAACGGTTATGCCCGGGCTGTCCCGGCTTGACTGGATAAGTCTTCGCGCGTGTTTTAAATTAAAGTGGAAGTTAATGGCATAAAATGTATAAATTCTGGACCAAACTGGACCGAAATTAGATCAAATTAGTTTTATCTGTAGGCTGGAAAATATTTCTTTGAGCAACAATTCAATTTGGCGGCCAAAGACTGTTGAATTTCGATTGATTTCCCCCAAAAATGGACGCAGTAAATTTCTTAGAGCTTGCACATCAAAGTAAAAAAGGTTTGAATACGGCTAGCCTTGATTATTCAGTAAAAAGTCATATTTTTCTCTAATCATTTGGAGCTACATGGTTTTCCTACGCTGTTACACGCTTTAATGACGCTGTCTCAACTCGGGTAGAAGGGTTGTAAATTCGGCATGTAAAGGCGTGCTATGTTTCATCCCTTCTAGCCGGGTAACTCGGTTGGCCGGGGCACCCACACTCCATGTAAACAGGCCCTTATTATTGTTCTTTTTGCCTAACCAACCGACCCAATTTCATAAGACAGAGGGTGATGGAAAACGGTACATTTTATTGGGATGGCCTACTAATGACTTCAACTTCTCTTGAATGCTTTATTTTTTAAATGAAATAGGGATAAAAATCAAAGTACTCCTCTGGTGGGCGCTTATTCGATGTGGCCGCTAATTCGAGGTTGGGCGCTTATTAACTTTTTCTACCTACAGGGTGGGCGCTTATTCGAGGTGGCCGCTAATTCGAGGTTGGGCGCTTATTAACTTTTTCTACCTACAGGTGGGCGCTTATTCGAGGTGGCCGCTAATTCGAGGTTGGGCGCTTAAAGCCTGGTTTTCACTAGCGACGCAAGCACAGGCGAAAGCACAAGCGCAAGGACAACAGTTCTTATTTCACCGTGAAATTAAACGGCTTCGACTCAAACAACAGCACAAGCGCATTGCATTTTGATGCTTGTGCTTATGCTTGCGGCAAGCACAAGCACAAGGGGCGACATTTGTCCTTTTTGCGTGATTGCACTTGTGCTTGCGTTTGTGCTTGCGTCGCTAATGAAAACCAGGCTTAATCGATAAATACGGTAAACAGAAATGACCGCCAAAGCTATTTACAACCTTAGTGCACATTCCGGGCTGAGACGGACCCTTAAATACGTAGGCTTATTTCCTAGCTCACTGGTACGTACATTCTACTGACAATAGTACTGGTAATCCTCATTCGAAATTTTGATCAGTAGCGACACAGTCAGACAATCCTCTGTGTATGAGGCCGCGTAACGTAAGTGTCACGGCACGCGCTATTTGATCTCATACGCTTGCTGTATATTTGTAACGATTAACCTCAACTTGAGTCAACTGATCGTAAGAAATGCTCTATTTAATGTTGAATTTTGCATATATTGATCCCAAATTGTGATCAACTGTAAGCCAGATAAATAAAGTTCACTTACCTTTTATCGTTTATGTGATCTTTGTGATTTTATGGTTTTGAGGCCGTTAATTCCTCGCTAGCGGTCACTGCCCCTAACAAAAGGCCTCAAACGCAGAGGATTGTCTGCCTGTGGTAGCGATTAAGTGTTTTTTACCTCACATTTATTGGTACAACCACTGAGTACGCTTTTAACCGTTAAAATCAGTCCTTGCTCACCAAACTCCTGTTTCTTCTGTAGAACTGAACGTGGGCTACATGAATTACCAAATATTTAGGTGGATTTCGTCTTTATATCTACAAACTCAGTTGAGTTAAACATCTTACCGTCGGAGCTGTCGAATGTTACTACTGCAATTCCTCCCTTACTAATAATGATACTCTCGATATCACTGCCGCCATTTTTCTTTTCCTGAAAATGAGCAATGAGATCTTCTGATTTCGTTGTCGCTCGAAAACCAGTAACATATATACTACGAAAAGCACTTGTAAAGTCGACATATATTTTGTCTCCCGGACCAGCAGAATATGTGCTTGTGCATTCCTCCGCCATGTTGCTGATATTCGTAATGAATTGAATTAGTTTGCAAAAGCGAAAGGCGGAAGTCTGTGTCACGCTATCTTGATCTCAACGTAGCGTGACTGGATTGCCTGGATTCTCCACTTTCACATTTCCCATAATACACTTCGTTTGCCGCCTAGAATTTTGCATAAACATTGCTTTCAATTTAAAAACAATGCAATCAAAGTGTATTATGGGAGATGTGGAAATGGTGAACTGGACTAGTGTCTGTTGTTTTCGATGCTTTGTGGATTATTTTGCCACAAATAACCACATACCATGACATACTCGTTCGTTGAATGGTTTCTGTTCTATGCACCCCAAATTTAATTTAATTTAATGTAGACCAAAAAAAACAACGAACGAGCAAAGCCAGCTCTTAATTAACAAGCCCGTAATCATTCGATTTAGCGTCCCAGGGCGCTTATAAGGGAAAGGGATGCTTTTTTTTTCTTTTTAATACAAAGGAATAGTTAAAAAAAACGAACCACGAATGATTAGTACACTGATCAAGCTGTGATCAGTGGACAACTGTCGAACACGTTAGTTCCCAACTTTAAATTTTGTTTTTTACTTTCTTTATTTCAGTATATAATCGTTTAATATTTTTGAAAGTTTTGAATTTCATTTCAAGAGGCAAAATATCGGCAGAGCGTCAACAGACATTTATGAGAAACACTCACTCTCTTAATCAAATGTTTTACCTATAATATACCTTTATCGTAGGTCCAAAGCATCCCAATGCAGGGTACATACTGGTGCCTTTTCTGCACTGCCTACCTCCCTAACAAACCCGGAAGGAAAGGAAATGTGCAACTTGCTGAAAAAGGCTCTTGATAAACGGCAGATATTTACAATTGGAGAAGAGAATGCCATTGTATCGAACGGCCGGATCGAACTGAACGAGTTCAAGTGGAGATTCAGCCAAGTATGTGTTGCCCGTGTTTAACTGATTTTAACTGATTTCGTATGTTCAACAAATTGGCATCGATATTTTTACACATCTGTCTCCGTATCCTGGAAGGACGGGGGGGGGGGGGGGTTACACAATTTTGGCAACACATTGTAGAGTTAACGGGGGCGGATCCAGGATTTTTCAAAGGGGGGTGGCTGTTTTCCAATATTCTTGTTTACTATATTGTTTAAGCCCCGGTTTTTTATTGGGGGGGGGGGATTAGGCTTTTAGGCAGTTTTTTGAAAGTGGGAGTGCAAATTATTTTAGGTCTCAGGCCCATATTTCATAACCATAGGCTCCATCTCCCTAGGGGGGTCTGGGGGCATGCCCCCTCAGAAAAGTTTGAAAAGTTGAAGCCTCTTAGACGTGATTTCAGCAATTCTGAGCAGCGTTATACAGCTGTCAATTAAGTTATTAAACCACTGTTTTTCCTTGATAATTTGGCAAAATATTCTTTCCTCAACTTATATACCTTGAGTTATATTCCGGAGAAAAAGTCTTGTTCTTATGAAATGAACAGTGATTGAAATTTAAAGTTGACAGGCCACGAACTTACAGGAAAGAACAGATATGCGTTTGACGTGCGTGGAAATTTTTAGCCCTTGGCAAAGTAAGAAAACTCAAAAAGGAGTAAATGGAGAAGAAAATCATTCCTGACCAGCAAGGCTAAAACAGCTCTTGAAAGCTAAAAGAAATCTATTTTTTTTTTTTAATTATACACACATGTTTTGTTACATTAAGCCAGAAGTTCGTAAAACAGGCTGTCGAAAATCTCCTATTTTGGAAGACCATTGTCCTTATTCTTTATTTTAATGTTTATTTTAATTTTTTTGGTGGATCAAGGGGGGTGGCTAGCCACCCAATCCACCCCCCCTGGATCCGCCCCTGGTTAAGATTTCCATACCAGAAAAATTCTTTCCACCAAACGTTAAGATGAAATGTTGATTGAGTATTGTGTCCTGTTTTTTGCCGCCCGAGCCCTTTATCGCGTTATTTTGCGAGATAATTTAGCGACCGTCTACCGGTCGCTTAATGATCTCACAAAATAACGCCTTAAAGGGCTTGGGGCGGCAAAAAAAAAACAGGACACAAGACTCATTCAACACTTCATCTTAACTTTTATTGAATCATTTAGAGTCCAATTTATATTTTGTAGTAAATCGAAGTAGACGTAATGTTTCAGTCCATATATCTTCTATATGCGCCATTGATTTCAACATAACCTTATGTCAACAATTATTAACCACGAACACATAGGGTGGTCTGCCTGTGATTGCATTCTGTAAAATATAAAAAGAAACTCTTGGCTAAGTAGCAGTGATTGTTTAAAGATTATGTCAAGATTATAGGGACTATGCAATATTTCACATGGATCTCGTTAAGGGGTTACAACGTATGAACCTACTGTACATTCGTTGCTTGCAAGTTGGTTTGCACTTTTATACCAATTGTATACGACTTTGAGAACTTGATTAGAGGGCAGTTACACATTTCACTACACAAGTCCGATTCTAATCAATAATGACAACAATCGATTGTAAACAAAATACTCGATCTTTTAATCAGTTATCAAGTTGAAGTAAATCAAAGCGATAGAAGTATCACAAATCGTTATAAATATAGAAAATGTATATGTGACCTATATATGTAACTTTTATATGTGACTTTTACATAGCTGTGCTGTGATTCGGTTTTGGTTTACATCTTTTTACAGCGGATACTTGTACAATGCAACCCTGGTGTCTCCCCCAAAAAGTTTGTTTTTTTTTTCTTTTCCATGCTGGTTATCAACATAACTAGGATCTAACATAGTTCTATGCAGACTTTGCTTAAAACTCGAGTCACTTTCGCATGAAATAATTATGTTCGCCGTATGCGTATACCCCAAGTTCAGTGTCCGTTATATCGCACTGAAGCTTGTGATCAGTACCAAAGAATTGCTAAAATTTGTTATAGACTTGAAATCTGAGTTCAGTTATTGTTTTTAGAATTGATGGTTTGTTCCTCGATACCCGAGTTGCACTGAACAGATATCTGCGCGTTTTTACAAACACTTACTCTTAACTTGGGTTGTTAATTACGGTTGTAGCTATTATGTCACCGTAACTATAAGGAGCTGCCGAAGGATATTTTTCAATATGTTATATTTCTCAATAAAGCAGTGATCCAGTAGCATTATATATATAGCAGCATTATTATTATAGTACAAGTTAAAATCATCCAAGACTGCTTTCTTTTTCTGTTGTCATCGCCCAACAAGGTATTCCCGTTCACAAACTAGGTTTTAATTGTCCTGTCGTCCCCAACGTTGCTAAGGAATATTAATCACGTCATGGTGGCATGCACGTAGCCTGCGTAGCTGGCGGTATTGCTGGGTTTTAAAGCGCCCACCAGCAAGCGGCGAAGCCGCGACAACGAGCGGCGCAGCCGCGAGTGGCTTGGGGAGGAGGAGCTCCTCCTACCCAAGCCACTCGCAGCTGCGCCGCTTGCTGGTGGGCGTTTTAAAACTAGATTTTAACTGGACATTTAAAATTCGAAATCCTTTAAGTGTTTAACGAAGATTCAGTGCCGAAAACGGCACTAATCACCCGACTGGGTAAAAAGTGGTTGTTGATTTTCATTACCTCTGAGGGCGGGAACAGGAAATGCTGTGAACCCTTTTTTCTACTAGGACATTACCACTTTTAACCGGCGGGGAGATAAGCTTGTAATAATTGTGAAGTACAGTAATACCACTTGAACAATTCTTTGGTGGATTCTAACATTGTATTCTTGTTAAATATAGCTTTACAATATAATCTACTTTTTCTCGCGAATAAAAGCTGTGCCGAGTGATGCAATTATCCTAAATAAAATAATATTTTGAACTCTTTAACTTTTACAACCACCTTGTAATAATTAATACTGCAGTTACATTGTCTACCGCACTAACGATTAACTTTACCACGAGGCAGAATTTACTGGCTTCCCGGGGGACCGTCTTTAAATGATTTGCTATAGGCCCCGTCCACACTGACCCGTGTAAATTTTAAAACGGAGAAATTGAAAAACGCCGCGTAAAATGTTTTCCGTCCTCATTAACCCGGGTAAATTTGAAAACGATACGCTTCTTTGGTGAACGTTTTTGAAAAGCTCCGTTTTCGGTGACCGAAAACGCCGGTTCAGTGTGGACGGTTGGCCTAACCGGAGAAAAAAAGATGCGTTTTCAAATTCACCCGGGTCAGTGTGGGCGGGCCATAGTTTAGCAAAACAAAAACTTCTAATAAGAAATGTTTCATGTACAACGCACGGCTGCCTATAAAATAAAAAACTGTAGTTCTGAATGTATTTATTAAAATTTCTTACACTAAGACGATCTGAACATTCCAAGTCTTTTGTTGGGTCAGCTGGGTAGTTAATGAAATTTTTAGCTTTAAATACAGTTAGAAATTTCTTAGTGGGGAAAGTTCGTAAAAATGGCAGATACTCGTTTGGGTAAAAAGAAAAAAAAAATGAAAAGACGGCGTGATAAGAATCTTACGACAACATCATGTCACCTTCAGTCACCGGCTCTGCCTGCCAGCAAAGGCGGGCAGCAGTTCCAAGGTTACAATGCACTGACGTCCCGATCATCAACTCCCCCCTAGTGACTGCCAACAAGACTATATCAGCAGTTCCCAAAACGGTTTTGTAATATACAAAATTTCCTCTGGGCCCCTTCCAGTTTCCTACTGGGTTCCTCTGCGATTCTTAAAAATGGAACCCCACCAAACGACCATCCCGCTACTACGGTCATTTGTTTTGGCCTAAAGCTCAGTAAATTTCTAATTTTAAACTTCTTTTGACCGACAACCTCGTAAATGCGACCCAAGACCACTTTTTGCCTGGTAAGATAGGTCACCAAAGCAAATAGAAATCGCGTTCAGCTAAATAAAATGCGTCAGTTGCATTTGCTGTGTAGTGAGCAAATGGAAGTCAACGGGTAGTCATAATCGAATTATGTGGCTCGCCGGTGTTCGTATAAACGAGATTGACTGTATTTAGTTCCTGCATGGTTCTGCAAGTTCGTATTTCACTCCTTCTTGTTTCCTTCATGATTTCTACATTGTTTCTTCTGGAATCATACAGGAATCCTACCTAGTTTCTAGGGGATTTGTATTTGATTCCTTCTCGTTTACTACATAATTCCTACACTGTTCCAACTGGAGCCCTACGGAATCTGATTTGTATCTGGTTTCTTCGCGTTTCCTAGATTGTTTCTACAGGAATATCTTTAAAAGTTCCTACAGGCATAGGCGTACGAGGCGGGGGGGCGAGGGGGGCTGCAGCCCCCCCAGCGCCGAAATTGTTCGGGCAAAATGCTTGGAATTCGGGCAACAAGCCTAGAGAAAAAAATAAAAATAAGCCGACAAATCTCAACATGACGTTCAAAACGAATTACATCAACAGAAGAATGAGAACTTTGTGGTTCAAAAGTCTAACTGATTTCTCATGTATGTTTTCGTTTCCTCTCACAAATTGCTATAATCCCGTTCGATTTTTCTTGCAAATTTTGTGTTACTACACAGTTTGATTCAGTAACAATCATTTTGAAGTAAGAAGGAAATTGGCGAGGGTGACCAGGAGTTGGGATTCTCCATGACTTGACCGTTTGCGCGCGGTGAATCCAGCCTAAGACCTTGAAACAAAGCTGTTACAGATGTGATGAAGCTAGTGCTTTGACTCAAATGTTACGTCGTAAGGGCTAGCTTAAAATTTTCAATGACATGTTTTAACCCATTTACCTGACTCGCTTTTACATATCTTTCAAGTGAGGGAATGTAAATTGGCTGCCCGAAAATACGTTAATTTTTGCTGAACGCAGGAGTGGATAAATAACGTCAGGAGCCCGTAATGTATATTTCCGAAGAAAAAAGATACAGTGCATTGACATCTTCGGGCAACAATCGAGATTAATAAAAACAAACCTATCGTTTCCTTAGAGCAAGCAGGCAAGATAAAGTTTGTACACAACTATTTCAATGCACGTTTCGTTGTCCATTTTAAGTGCTTTTTTATTCGGCTTTCAATGCCTGTCATTTTTGTTTTCGGGCAATTAGGTATCCGCCCCCCCTAGCTGGTCCGAAGGTGCCCGTACGCCTATGCCTACAGGATTCGATCCAATGCCTACAGATTCCTTTATTTTACCTTCGGAGATCCCACAGGAGTCCACCCACATAGTTAACCCAAAATTTAACCCACAGTGCTCATACTAGTTTTTTTCGACTTCTACATGGTTCTTGCAGGAATTCTACAGAGTTTGTTATCCCTCACATTGCTCATTCTTTTTTTTTTCGCGATTTCTACACGGTCCCTGCAGGAATCATACCTAGTCTCTACAGGGTTCACACTTGTTTTCTTCGTGATTCCTACGTAGCTAGTACATTGTTCCTACAAAAATTCCTACAGAGTTCCTAAAAGGTTCATACTTCATCCTTTGTGATTTCTACATTGTTCCTAAAAAGAAGCTTACAAAGTTCCCACAGAGCCCGTCCTGGGTTCTCTCACGATTCTGGCATGGTTTCTACAGTGTTACTACTGAAGTCCTACGAAGTTCCTACTAACTACCCTTACGACAGGAAATTTACCTTGAATCGCTCATTTCAGTCGTCACTCGTGCGTTTAGTTCTTCCAAAAGCTCACATTCGCTTTCATTTTGCCAGCTCTTCCAGTTCGCATATGACCTCACTCATGGCAGGGCGTGTCTCAGGGTCCCTTTGAACACACCGCTGAATGAGCCCTCGCAACGCACCATCAGTTACCCGGCCTATCTGATTATGGATCTCTTGAGGATAAGGAAGCTCTCTGATGCACATTTCACACAAAAGTACACCAAAACTGTACACGTCTACCTGTTTGGAAAAAAAACGTAATCGTTAGTTCCATTGCTTGTAGTAGATTCTTAATTTTTAGTACATTAGAGACGGCCACAAATTTATTAGTTGTAAAACTATCACGTGTAACCCTCGATAAATAAAGTTTGATTGATTGATTGATTGATTGATTGATTGATTGATTGATTGATTGATTGAGTGATTGACTGATTGATTGATTCATATCGTTTGCCGCCCTTAGCCGGGATTTAAACAGTTCACAATCGTTGTCAGCAACAGCAGAAAAAATGCAGCCGTTACCGTTTAACTGTGAAAAATATAAAGCCATATCCCAATTTCGTAAAAATGAGAAATATATTGCAGTAACGTTGTCATAGAAAAAAGCAATGAAAAAATAAAGACAGATAGGAATTATTTAGGCATTACAGAAATATGTTTGAAAATTTTCCCCCGAAGAAACGGCCTCAAAATATACGTAAATTAAATTATTTTCAAACATGTTTAATATGTGGACAGATATAAATTCGTAAAGTTCCTGTAAATGCCGCCAGGTATGATGATTGAGCCAATTAATTCCTATTTGGGTTTTTTGCAATAAGGTGCACCATCGTGTAATTCCACCTAGGGTAAAGACGTTAGTCAGCAAAAATGGCACATGTTATATAAAAAGGGAAACTAATTAAAAAGAAAAAATCTAGTTGAAGTCAAGCCCATAAATTTCCAAATTGTGTTCAGTGCATAAAATGCTTCAGTGC
Organism: Oculina patagonica; assembly: GCF_052425735.1. Taxonomy (NCBI): domain Eukaryota; kingdom Metazoa; phylum Cnidaria; class Anthozoa; order Scleractinia; family Oculinidae; genus Oculina; species Oculina patagonica. The sequence continues at coordinate 1,663,811 of NC_135761.1, read as the reverse complement.
CTCTTTGCGTCGATTGTTTCATTGACCATTTCGGTGCTAGACTAGAAATCTGAAGGTCTCCTATTCAACTCCTTCATCCTTCCAGTGTTTAAATCAATTTAGTAGTTGTGATTCTTAACAAGTGTTTATTTCTATGTTTTAGTGAGTTCTAGAAAATCTTCCGTAACGTTTTTTAGATGTATCTCGATAATATTCCATCTTGACTGGAATTGGCCTTGAGTATCAATATATTATTAACATTCATTAATAAACAGTTTTGAAAACCTTGCTTCTAATTTTCTTGCAGTTTCCATAGACGTGTTTTTATATTGCCTTATTAAGTTATTTGCTTTCTGTCTCACTTATTGCAATTAGGAAACAGTTGCTTTTACCTTCGGTGACTGTATAGGCGTGAAGGCCTCAGGTGCGGAATAGATAACAGCCCCTGCATTCACTGTCATGACTTGACGCAGGAAATTCGCAGATCCATAGTCAGACAGCTTTGCTCTCCAGCGCTCATCTCGTCTCCATAGCAACACGTTGGCGCTGCTGATGTCCCGATGTATGATGGGAAGCGGCTTGTTAAGGTGAAGGTAATTTAATCCTTTAGCGACGTCCAAGGCAAGGCTGACAATCTCCTCTTGATTTAACGCTCGCTGGGATAACAGGTGCCGTAGGCTAGTATCGAGTAACTCAGTGACAAAAAAAGGACTGCCATCGTCGTTTGTAGCGCCAATAAACTGTAAAAGATTTGGATGGCGACAGCAGGATGCGATACCCATTTCTCGTTCAAACAGTCTACGAAAATGAGGTGAAATAATGAGCTCGTGAATTTCTTTAACAGCAACTTGGCAACTGCGAAACGTGCCCTCGCGCACAATGCCCCAGCCTCCTCTGCCCAAGACAGTGTCACTCAAAAGAACTTCCTCGCGTTGGATGATCCAGTCACGTGTTTGACGACGCTGGTATTTAGTCAGTTCATCTTGGGCCGCAGACACAGCTGATTGTAATTGTCTTTCGGTGGACAAGTGCCTGTTTCTTTCCTCTTGCATCTGAAGATCCAAGCTCATTAGCCTTTCTTCCAAAGTCACCTTCTGCTGACGTTCTTCTTGCAAAAGACGCCGTTGTTCTCCAACGGCGTTCTCTTTCGTTTGAAGCTCTTGTTGAAGAGCCTGCCTTGACTGCTTTTCATTTTGAAATCTTCCTTGCAGATCATTACAGACACTCCTCGCTTGCCTTAACCGTTCTGTCAGTCTAGTTCTCGCCTGTTGCTCTTCCCTTAACGTTTTCTGTAGTTGGTCTACAACCGTTTCTTTTTCTCTTAGTTCCTGCTCTCTCGTGTTGCGCAAATCTATTTCGCTATCGAGCGTTTGACGAATCTGCGCAAGCTCTTTTCGCAATCTTCCTTCCAGTTCGTTACAAGCAATCCTCGCCTGGCTTAATTCCTCCTCAACATTTGTTCTCCGTTGTTGCTCTTCGCACAAAGTACTTTGTAATGAATTAATCAGAGCTGTTTCCTTTTGCTTTAATTCCTGTTTTCTTATATTGCGAGCAACTTTTTCTTCGTCGAGGGCTTGACGCATCTGGGCCACATCACTATGAGATTGACGCCAGTTAGTACTGCTAGTTGCAGATAATTCTGTCTTGCCCTCCTACAAAGAAAGAAAGAAAGAAAGAAAGAAAGAAAGAAAGAAAGAAAGAAAGAAAGAAAGCGTCATATAGTCAGTGCCAAATCACAGGCAATGATATAACATTGGAATCCAGTCTCAATACTTACGTCCGCAGGCATGGCACGTATGATGGACTCTGTTGGGGCTAAAATAGACAAACACCAATAAGTTTCGAAGTGTATCAAAACGATAAAGGTCGAAAACTAACAGCCTACCAGATATAAATAGCATTGCCCTAATTTTAGCATCTTGGTATCTTCGTTCTGCAATTATCGTCTGTGGTAGGGGTGATTTCTATTTTATTGTTGCTTATACTAGCTGGTTGGGCCAAATGTGGTCGTATGTTTGACCTCAGAAAGAGTTTGGTCGTGTATTCTGCCGTGAATGGAAGGTTTGTCTAAAAACCCCTACAGCCTTTTCTTGAACGGGTTCCTGGTCCGGCTCTACTGATGGTTTATGCCCCTCCCCTTCCCGTATCCCCCCTTCCTTATAAAGTCATCAAGATTATAGATCTGAGTACTTGCGCTTGCATTGCCACGTGAAGAACTAATCCATAATTCTTGTAGGAGGTTTAGGTTTAGGATTTTTCATAAACATTATAAGTAATAACATCGTTATCCTTGTCAACTGCGCGTTTGCTTTCGGTATTGTATAGAGTGGTTGGTTGCAAAATCTTGTCACCCATATCTTAGCTTCGCCTGCGCAGTAAGTTGACTAAGTTGCTACATTTGTAATGAGAATGGTCCGTGTTAATTTAATACACCTAATTATTTGCTGCTGCACTTTTTGAAGTAATTTACTAAGATCCCCGGCTAAGATCCAAACCTGAGTTCCTCAAAGTCTTAAAGTGCAAAGCGGACATGATTTTTAAGTTAAATTCCAGATTGATGTTAAAAATTGGTTATTCCAGGAGACCAAAGTTTAACATTAAAATGCGTATACAGCTATTTCAATAAACGTTGTCGGGTCAAAGCTTAAAGCTAAAAGGCAATACCGTATGGTGTTCTGGGTATTCACTACAAATTTGCATATAAGTTTCATTAAATGCACAAATTTGTATTTCGCACGTGGAGAATTCAAGAGTTTGTTTTTCTTATCAGGAGGCCTTTCTGTAGCTTTACTTTCACTATCGCTTAGCTCTGACTTTGAAAAAACTCTTCTAAAATTCAGTGTGACTTAAACCACCTTGATTCACATGTCTGAAGAAATAGAAAACGTGCAAATTCGCTTTTGTCATGTCATTATATAATTTAGTATTCAGCACGTGCAGTTGCCCTCTTCTTCTACCCATACTGCCTTTCAGACTTGTCTTTAAGCTTTGACCCGACAACGTTAATTGAAATAGCTGTATATGCCCGAAATGCAGAAGCGATTAAATGTCTGGATTTTGAAAAATAGGAACGATAGATATTAAATCTCTCCGATTAGGGGTTTATTACACGGAAACACTCGTAAAAATATATAGAAATGCTACTATTACTTTCGGGTTTGAGATGATACACGCATTCAAACGCTTAGCGCTCGACGATATTAATTTTATGTACGATTGATTCAAGTTTTCCTTTAATTTATTACGTTTTGATTAAAACCATTAAGAACATAATTTACCATACCAACTTACCTATGCAACGTATGTAAGATGGCGGCCAACACAGGAAAACAAGAACCACATTTTTTTAGCGGAATAGGACTTGGAACATTGAAAGCCGAATAGCTAAACTTGTGAAACGATACCGTTCGCGCTTAAAACCAGGCGTTATAACAAAAAAGGTAAGAAACGTTTTAGCAAATTAGTTGACAAATGCAGATTGCATTGTGAAAATGTCGACGACAATAAACAATGTGTTGAAAAGCAAGAAATTTATTTTCTTGAGTTGTGCCAGGAAATGATATTGCATATAGAGAAAGCTTCATCAGCCCCATATAAACGCAGTCACATAAATTTAACCTAATTTTTTTAAGTCAACTATACCTGCTGTCACCTATGCGATGCCAATTTGTGGCGGTTTCAACAACAAACATGGCTTTGAGGTGTCTTACAACTTTTTTCTGAACCATACCTAATATTTTAGCCAGCTTTTTAGCAGTCCTCCCAGTTATTTGCTCACGCTTCTCGGCTTACAAATTATTGCTAGAATATTTAAATGAATGTGTACCACATTCTTTCGTGATGCGATGATATGCCGGTTCACACTAGAACCAAAGTGTACTTCAAGTGAACTTCAAAATCAGGAAGATTTGAAGTCCACTTTAAAAGGGCGAGTAATTATATATTTTACTGGGAATACACCATAGTTAAAGAAATTGGTATTAGCTTTTTTGTATGAAATCTGGATCGTAAAACTTCAAGTTTTGCATATTTCGAGTTTTTCATTTTTACCACTGTCGTGGTGGTATTGATTAACCTAAATACTACATGGCGCTTTGTGGTGTGGTGTGGTGTTGTGTGGTGTGGAAAAAGTGATGTGTTTTGCGTCTGTTAGATTACATTTTATATTGATCATCTTATCTGATAACACTTGCCTTCTATCCTCTCTTCGGGTGGAGGGTCCCGGTGTGTCAAGTAACGTTCAACAAACTTCTCACGGAAGACGCTGATGGTTGGTTCATCATTAATGACAATACGTACGTCCCAGAGGTTGCTGCATTCAGCATCAACACTTGAGCTATATTCCTCCACTGCATCGAAAATTGCTTCGGAACAGATGTCATTTGGAATGCCAAAACTGTTGATCGCTGAAAAAGCTATATGACGAAGTCCCATACGCACTGCATGACGAAGGCTTTCCACGCATGCCTTCCTAAGAAGTGCAATACTCCTTTCTTCCTCATGCATGGTCCATGCTGGTATAACCGTGTGTATTATATATTTACAAGCCAGATTCCCACTTCGCGTGTAAACAGCTGTACTTTCTGATAGCTGGACATTTTGCCGTGACTGCATAAAATGACAACACTCAAATGTAATTTGACGACCTCCTTTGCGCACTATCGAAGCCGCCACATCATCATCCTGATCGTGTTGAAGCCATGGGTTGGTCGCAATGACAATGGCATCCACCCCCTCGTCAGTTATATCTCTTTGGTACAAGCACATGGCTACTCCATTATCCAGAAGAAACTTATATACGAAAAAAATTAAAACTGTTTGACACAATTAACACACACTTAAGTCCAGTGGGGGAAAGTCGTAGCAAAAAGTTCCTGTCATAAGGCTTAATACTAGTCCCAAACTTTGATCTATGTGTTTTATGGGGTTTTGAGGCCGTTAATTTCTTCGATAGTCGTCACAGCCCCTAGCTAAAGTTAGCTGGGGCGGTGACGACTATCGAGGAATTAACGGCCTCAAAACCCCATAAAACACAAAAGATCACACAAAAGATGAAAGGTAAGTGAATTTTATTTATCTGGCTTTCAGTAGAGCAAAGTTTGGGATGAAAAGATGCGAAATTCAGTATTTTATGGAGCATTTCTCACGATCAGTTGACTCAAGCGGAGGTCAAACGTTACAAATTACAGTGAATGTATGGGATCAAATAGCGCATACCGCGACGCTTACGTCACGCGGCCTCAAACACAGAGACTTGTCTGCCTGTGAAAATACATTCATGTCATTCATGCCGACGTTTGGGAAGTTTGCTATAAGTTGTCGTAACTGTGGTAGTTGCATGATGAGATACATGCATACACGTGAAAGTATTCATTAATATGACGCGATAGTTTATGGTGGAAGAACCGAAAAAACTAAAGTCACCTCATTTTCATGAGACTGTTGATAAATCACACCATTCTCGTTCCCAGACCTCGCGTCCCCCTGGACCAGCGGTTTCCCGACCGCTGGTCCAGGGGGACGCGGGCTCTGGGAACGAGAATGAAATCACACTGGACAAGAGACAATTATTCCGAGTAACGCGTCACGCAAGAAGCGAACGTTTGTATCGTTTCCTATTGCCGCGATCTAATCAGAGTTGTTTTTTTTTTTTTTGTGATTGACAGTTTTCCGTCGAAGTAAAATCGAGCACGAGGTTTGAAAAGGCTAGTTTCGAATAACGCTCTACTGATCCTAAACAAAGGAGTGAATTGAAGTCGAGGTTGAGGGGAATAATTCAAAAGGAAATTCAAATTACCCTGTATTCCCCTGAATCTCGACTTAATTCCTTTGTTTGTGATCAGTGGAGCGTAATTCGAAACTAACCTATTGAGATGTGATTTTCCTCGGTCGGTGAACTCGCTATGTTGTCAGTGTTGCAAGGAATTTTCCGAGATGAACCGTTGTTGGAAACATTCGTTTTGTCGTGTTTTTTTTTTTTTTTTTTTTTTTTTTTCTGAAAAGCAACGCCTGAGCAACGTCCATGAACGTCTGCAAACGTAATATTTGCAATCTTCCATAATCTTATGTGGTCTTATGTGACAAACTGTTGAGTTTGACACATTTTTCGCATTCTGTCATTCGTTCTAGGTGGAAGAAGAAGTTGGTGTTATAAACAAGCGCGCACGCGTCATACGCAATCCGCTGGTCACTGTCAAGATTTGGGTTGCGGGCCTCTCTTGGGCCCACAATCAGGAGGAGGGTGAAGAAGCAACTTTCCATACATTTTTTTTAAATCTGAACGGTGTTCTCACAACTTGCAAAGAAATCATTGGGGCGGTATACAGCGGATACCTCTAAGGTGCATGAGCAGATCCTCTAATTCTGAACTTGCCAAAACAATTTCAACAACAACAACAACAACATGGCGGCCAGTGGGAGAGTTCGGTTTCTTTTTTATTTATCACTTGTGACTTTAAAGCGGGGAAAATGTCTCCGGAAAGGTTCTTGTTGTCAACATGTGTTGTTTGTTGTAAAATTAGACCACGACGGAAATGGTAATGAAAACGTGGCGATCGAAATTTCCCTCTGCGGGTCGGAGCTATCAATTGTTTCCCTGCTCAAACTACACACTTTGCTGCTTTCCACAAACGGCTAATATTGCATTTTTTGAGCCGGACTCCACTTTAAAACTATTTTTTATTCAACAAGATCTGTGTCCATTTCATTCCTGCACAGTTGGCCGAAAAGGTCGCCTGTCACAAATTAAGCTCTGGGTGGACAGATTGCTATTGTTATAAAGTCCAATACACCAGGAGCATAACCGAAAAACCTGTACCTCCCGAATTGATTGAGCCCTTGCAACGCACTAACCTTAAGGCCACCGCGCCTCCCACCCTAACCTTTGTCTCTGACCACCATGCACCAATAGAAAGAATAATAAGGAAATTCCCTAATTAACTAGACTGTCCACAGTCCCCTATTTTTCCGTGAAGTCGTAGAGATCGATCATTGAGTCCGACAGGCAGCAATCTTGGTTCATGAACGCGATCGAAAACCTGGAAAGTGCAAAAAGCCCGTGGGTAGGGATGCGGGTGCGGGGTTTTTGCGGAAGAATAGGGGACTGTGAACAGTCTACTAATTACAGCGCGATGCTGACCGTGGCCACCCAACAAACTTTTTTACAAGTGTGCCCTCGTAATATTATTATTTGTTTGACGAACACGGCTACTTGAAAAGATAAATACGATCAAATAGATGTTTGTTACGTCGTATTTATCAACAAAACGCGGTGAAAACGTTAAATATTACAATTTGACACTTGTAAAAAAGTTTGTTGGGTGGCCATGCACGGTAAGGCGCGTCGATTAGGTAAACTTACCTGATTACATGGACCCACTCTTAAAAACACCCCCGAATCTAGCACCTGTTCACACTGCAGGATCGATTCTGCAACTAATAAAAAAAAACAGGAAAGAAGAGAACTGTATTTATATAAAAACAGCAACAAACGATTGCAGCGGATTTTTTCTTTACTGCATGGCTGGCAATAATTACATAGGCGTACGGGCTGGGGGGGCAGGGGGGGCTGCAGCCCCCCCAAATTTTGGGCAACTCAGATTTTTTGGGCAGCAAGAGAAATTTGGGCAAAGCCCGTTTTAAAAGAAGTTTTTTCTTCGAAGAGATAGATATTTTCTATTTTAACCTGAAGTCAGCGAGTTAAAGCAGTTAAATTCACATAAGGCAGTGGTTTCTTAGCACAGTGGTTTCTTAAGGGTCATGTGTTGATATACATAATATTATTTGTAATTTTTTTACTGTTGGGCACTGTACTGCAAATATCTGTCATAGTTAAACACATGATAAAGAAAGCTTCTCCGCGTTGCCAAATTTTACAAAATCGACGGCGAGATTCTGGAAGCCGAGCAGAAAATGCGCGCGAGTTTTCGTCGTGTGCGCGGATTAGACTACATGACTGTTTCAGAAATGCTGGAGGCAATGCAAGAGAATGATCTATTTGATAAGTTTTCAGAGTTTCCTTACGTGGTTCATATCCATGTAGTGATACCTGCTACGTACATCATGTTCTGCAGAACGATCATTCAGTGCGTTGCACAGATTGAAAACTTACCTCCGCAGCACCTGACGGGGTGACAACGTGTAGTAAGGCCAATAAGGCCAAGTAAAATTACAAAACAAATGTTTCTCGTCCCCTCCCGCTTCATTTTTTTGGGGCCGCTTCTCTTTTGTTATTATTTGTTTTTGGAAATGGTAGAACGATCAAAAACTTTCACTTTGTACGGAGTAAGATATGGCTTTTGTCTGCGTTTAAATACAAATTAAGACCAAAACTTTAAATACTTGTTACGCTGGTCCGTACCGGATAGGTCAAATACCTTGCAGGATTTATTTTGGAAGTTCGCTTTTGGCCTGGAGAATTTGACGATGGAGGAAAAAACATCGATATTCGAACAACACAGGTATGGAATGCAACAAAATAATAAAAAAATAAAATATACCAAAAGATGGACGATGACGGACGAGAAACATTTTTTTTTTACTTGGCCTAAATTATTACTTGTAATCACACTTGTATTAGCATTGTGGGCTTTCTATATACACTGGTAGTAAGAAGGCCGTTTGAGTCCCTTTTACAAGGGAAGAAATGCACCAATCACAGCGAACCAACGTGCATAAATAGCGACGCGTAAACAATCGACCTCATCGCCTGATGAAGACTAGCAGTATTGCAGTCGAAACGTCGCGATCAACATCTCAAAGCGATTCTATCGTGAGACAAACGAATAAACGTTCATTACTTATCTTACACCACGATGAACAATATTCACATCTTCAATGACAAAATATACATTTCAAGACAGCAGGGGACCGCAAACGATGACGCTGATAACGTAGGATTTACAAGAGATCTAATAATACAGCTACTACGTGAAAATTGGACATTGGGAGACACCCACACGACAAGATGTTTCATTTATTTCCCCGTGTTTGGTATTAAAGCCAAGACACGTCTATCGCATCCTTTCATATTAAAACAAGGCTTTCAAAGGTATCCAACTTTTCAGTATTATTATTGTAAATAATGTTAGGCACTTTGTGTTCTAATATCAAAATTACCTACCGCCCTAATTGTATAGATAACCTACGATATAAAATGTAAACTTACCTAGCTGTTTATTATATTTTCTTTCGATATGAATTTTTGCTATAAAGTTTCATACAAATCCTAATGTTATAATTTCGACGCCGCCATTTTGACCGAGTTGTCAAAGCGTCAGCCTGGGCTCCCTGTGATACGCTGAGTCCTTGTATATAAAAGGGTAAGGGGTAAGAGCCCGGGGCGGGGCCTACAAAACTTTTTTGTGTCCCCCCCCCACACACACACCCCCGGGGGACCCTGTATCAGGGTTTTTTAGTGTCAGCGACAATTTAGCTGACTACTAGAAGCAAACCGAAGTTCTGATGTTATTTCTTTGGCCACCAAATTACCAAAATGTTTGTATAAACAAATTGTTTGCTTGGAAGTAAACCGGATCCTTCAACTGAAGCAATCATACAAAAGTAACGATTGGACAAATCTGCTTAATCCGAAAGTAACGAGGGTACATGTGTACCATTTGTTTGTTTGCTTGTCTGCGACGACGCAATAATATGCATTGTGTACATGGCCTTTATATCTGTCAAAGCAGTTGCTTATATTAAAAGGGTCCATAAACATCTTACCTTCGGGGCTTCTGAATGTTATTACTGCGTCTCCTTGCGTACTAACAATGATACTTTCGATTTCATCGCCGCCATTTCTCTTACTCTGAAAATGATCAATTAGATCTTGTGAAGTTGTTGTCGCTAAAAAATCGGAAACCCATATGCTTCGAAGAACACTTGACGGCTCGATGCAAATGTAATCCTCCTCCCGAACAACTACCGGCCTAGCAGTTCCAGTGCAGTCTCCCATTTTCATAGCCATATCATATTGGTTGAAATACTTCGAAAGCGAAAGGCGGATGTTGCTTGTGCCCGGCGTAGCGTGACTGAAAGGTAATGGCGTGAAAAGGAATTTCTCGACAGGGGTCCAACAGGGGTAATTAGATTGAAAAGCGCTCGTTGTTGACATACTCGGATGGCAGCGGTAGAGGCCAAAGCTTCAATTTTGTCCACGTCTGTCGCCGCAATTTCAGGAATTGATTCACAAGGAAGGTAACTGTTGTGACATGGCAAGCGAAATTTCAAAACTGTCCTTTTAAGAGGAGATTGAACGTTTACTTTTATTACTCTCTTGGAAGCCAATAACTTCTACGCTAGATATGTCCATTTGCCATACACCACATCTATTAGCTTCTATTGTAATCATTATATAAGGTAACACTAATTAACAATTAGACGGCAAGCTCGAGGTTTCTACCGGCTGATAGTTGGCGAGGGGCGAAGCCCCGAGCCAACTATCAAAAGCCGGTAGAAACCGAGAGCGAGCCGTCTAATTGTGTTAGCATAACCCACTGACCGATCTATTAAACTCAGAATATCGCTAGAATTGATTTATTGAAGGTTTTGATTGATAAAAATCAGCGAAGACTAAGCGCGCGCTCCGAGAGCCTTCTACGGATCAATAGTAGGCACCTGTGTAGCCAATCAGATTGCGCGATTACCAATAGTAGGTCAGTGTGGTTATGCTAACAGCGCAGAGGTATCGAAAATGACATTCAAATACATATAGTTTTTGTCTCGTGTCGTCATGACGACACGAGATAATTCTACAGGGGGAGAACTGCATTCCATGCGTGTTTGCTTTCTGAGGCCGCCGAATTTTTCCGCCATGTCAATATTTTTCCAGCCATGTCAACATTTGCTTTGTGAGGCCGCGGAATTTTCCCGCCATGTCAACATTTGTTTTGTGATCGGATGCCGCCGGAATTTCATATCAACGAACAGATAATGTTTTTTACAAAGGTCGCAACTAACGCGCTGGTTTATCAAACAGTAGGTTAGGAGTATTTATTGTAAAGGGCTTATTATGTAAAAATACAGGCACGCTAAAAAGAGATGACGTTTTTTTCTGAACTTGCAGCAAACGAGCAAATTTTAAGTAGTCCAACAGGCAATAAAAAAGGAACAGAAATAAGACCCCTTTTAGCTGGCAACAGTGCCTATCCGCTAACGAACTGGCTAGTGAAAACCCTACCCGGACAGAGGACGCCTGACTCAGGAGCATCGAAAGTTTAAAACTTAAAGTTCGGTGCGCTACGATCTGTAGTGGAACGAGCATTTGGCATGTTGAAAGTTCGTTGGAGAATTGCGTTGAAAAAGGTTGAACAAAAAACGAGCATCCTAAAAAAGACTATGATTGCTACGTGACTTTTGCACAACTTTTGTATTGAAAGGGGTGACCTTTGTGGCATGAATAACAACAATTTAATAACAGAAGATAAACGATTAGATAAAGACAATTATTTTGATGCCAAATCTTTAAAAATGTCAACTGTGGCGTTTGTTTGTTCAAATCTTGCGTTGTGCTGTTCCATACTTTTTCCCACATTTCAATAAAAGAACTCTGCCAGTCTGGAGTGGTACTTTTTTGCCTTTCTTTTTTCAGGCGGTTCTGATTCATCGAAAGAAACATTTACACTTTCGATTTGCAAAGCCTCATTTACACTCGGCTCTGAGGTAAAGGTAGAACTCAATGTATGACCGAAAGAGGGAAATTATATTTGATGAGTTTTCTTAGGATTGAAGAGCAGAAATGTCAATCTAAAGCGCAAAACATACATGTTTTGTATTTTTTTGACCCGAAGATTGACCTGAGTCAAGAGGCACTACATGTAGCTTCATATATCCTGCTGTGAATTCCACGCTACAATGAACACAACTTTTTTAATAGACGACAACAGCCTTTTCAGTGCAGCCAGCAGTTATCAAGAAAAATACAGACAAGTTTTACGTTCTTAAAATAACATTCTAACCTTTGCGACAAGATTGTACTGAAAATCAATGAAATTAATTGTAACTCCGAGGAAGCAAAAACGCGTAGAAGAAAAATGAAATACACCAGGTTATTACAAACGCATAATACAATGTACTAACCGAAAGAGAGAAATTATATTGATGAGTTTTAGAACGGATCTGAAAAGCAGAAGTGTCTAATAATCAACAAGATCACGGTCAGTAGATGGACCTGCCTGTAAATTTTTCGTTGTCGTTGTTGTGCATATAACGCTAGTATACCGCAACTTAAATTGAGCGAGAAAAGCAGTTTTTAACATGAAGCTCTTAAATCTCTTTGGAGAGTCTTGTCTTGTGGTCGCTTGTAAAGTTTTAATTTGTGCAATTGTGAGATGTATCAGAATAACAACTTCACTTTGCCAATTTAAAGAATAGCGTGCTTTCATTTGATATCTATTATTTTATCTTGAGAGTTTTGGAAAGTATAGTTGAAAATCATTTCTGCTTACAACGCGTAGGAAAATGGTGCAGGTTTCAACAGGATATTTACTGTTACAACTGTATTTATAGAGATTACAGTCGTGGAATATAGCAGATATAGCTTTTAAATCAACGTAACTAGTATAGCTAATGGTAAAAATGTTGCCGAAAGGGAGGACGATGTTAATATCAGTTGTTCGATCTGTAAGCATTGTTCTTATCTTTGTGTAGACAACTTTTTTTAAATTTAGCTGTGGCAACAGAGAGTCTGCCTTTTGGTCGAGGGTCGAGGGTACATTGTCGAGGGTGAGGGTAACATGTCGAGGGTAGGGTCGAGGGTAACAATTTTTCCCATATTAATAAAAGATAATTTAGTTAATTAATTAATAATTTATTTATTATTAATCACGGGTGAAGAAGTACGGGCCTACTTGGACTGGAGGAGCTCATCATCATTTGGTGCACGGTGGCTTGAAAGAGACTAAATGAAGCAGTAGAAAAGCAATGGTTATCAATAAAAAAACTTTTTATTTTTCGCATTTTCTAATTTTCGAATAAACACAGTGGACGAAAATTTAAAGTTGCCGTAAAAAAATGCGCATCAGATCAGACAATGCCGGCGTCTCAGAGATGTTGTTCGCTTCAAGACCCACACTTTTCGCGTTTTAATCATTCTTGGTGGACGCCGTGGCCCCCGTTTCAGGCTGAATAGCACAATTGATCTTTAAAGTACAGGAGAAGGGAGACTACTTTACAAAAGCCCGCCAGGGTTTCTTTTGTCATCCTCTTTAGCTTTCGTTGAATTGAACAATTCACTTCATTCATTCCCCGTGCAAAACAGGCGGTTTATTTAGTTAGGCTGCACGACATCAAGATGGCCGCCAGAAGGCTGTCACGTACATCTAAAAATGGCTCATCCTCCGACTTTTAGCAATCTAAACAGTTGTGAGGTATTGCGAGAACTATTTATGGATCTTTATGTGAATTTTTACTAGTTCATGAGGCTGAACTGATCGCTTTTTCAAGCAGAAGTGAATTCCAGACGTTTTCATCGATTTCCGGCCGCCACGCCTCTCCGCAGGGCAGCGTTTCCATACTAAGATCTGGCGGCCAAAGTTATGTTGAACATTCAACAGATAGCTCAACTACCGAATACTGACCTGAGTCTCACTCGACATGTGGATTATCTAGTAATTTTCTTCAACATTTAAAATTATTGCTTTTTGGCTTAATGGTTTTGATTTTACTCGGCTGTTTCGTGGCGTGACAGTTGCGTTCTGACCTTCTGTGGGTTCTAAATCAATGAAACTACTTGTGATGCCTCATCAAACGAATCAATTAATAATCAATTAATAAAAAAAAGCCTAGCGATGTCAACGTGCTATTGACTATCTTACCCACAATTATAATTAATTGTAATGGTTGGTAAATTTTGGAAAATTGTGAAAATTTTCTACCCTCGACATGTTACCCTCACCTTCGACAATGTACCCTCGACCAAAAGGCAGACTCCTTATAAGCCCTCCCGGATATAAGCCCCTCCGCTTATAAGCCAACCCAAAACCCCTTACGAAGTTGTATAAGCCCAGGGTTTACAGTGTATAACCGGAATTTTACGGTATGTTAAGAATTGCACTTTCACGTTTTGACTGAAACAACTGACTTTTATATAAATACCACTCAGTCGTTACTGGTTAAAAAATAAAAAAAAAGGAAATAAAATAAAATAGCTCAACTTACAGAAGAACCATAATGAACGCCTTTGTTAAAATTACACTGCCAGTTTTGTTACAGTTATAAATTATTTAAACTACCATACAGTGGGTTTGCTTGCTGTATATTAGATACAATACTGTTTTAAAAAAATATACTTATATACAAAGGTTAACAACAGAAGTAGTACATATAGAAAGCCAAGGTCACTGCATATTAGTAAACTAGTCATACCCTGTTTATCCAGACACAAAGGGAACCATAGAACGTGTCTGTATTAACTAATCTAAGGTAAGTCGATTTTCCCTGACACAAAATAAAATTCCCTGACGTTTCCCTGACTTTCAAGAATTTTAGTTTTTCCCTGACCATTTCCTGACCTGTGGCAACCCTTCCTGTATCACTGAAGTGGGACCATCAGTTAAAGCAGGGTTTGGCTGTTTCTGCAAGACAATATGCAGCAACCTGATTTAAGCCTTTAACCCTGCCTTAAAATTGTTTAAAACCTAATTTCTCTTTACAGTGACATACAATACAGTGTCAAATGGAAAGGTGATGAGAATAAAGGAAATCTTGAACCTACTCAGTACGTCATCAATGTTTTGTTATTGTTATTATTATTATTTTTTATTAGCTAATTACTGTGTTATACCTGGAAACTAGCTGGTGAGTCCCTTTGTTCACTATATAAACTAAAAATATTTACAGCCGTTTTTGTGATTACAAAACAAAAACTCCATAAAACCATGTATTCCATATCTTCAGTCCATGGAGCTGATTAGATTTTTCACATATTCGATCAGCCTTGTATCCCCAAATGATACCCATGTGCTCTGCATTTGAAAATGACTTAATAACTACTGGTTGTTTTTGTTTTTAAAAACCTTTTTTTCAAGTGTGCCTACAAAGGAGGTGTCTCTAAAAAACTGAAATATAACTACCGGTATAAATATCTTCAGTCCATTGAACTGATTAGATTTTTCACGTATTCGATCAACCTTGTATCTCCAATGATACCCATGTGCTCGGCATTTGAAAATGACTTTATAACTACTGGTTGTTTTTGTTTGCCTACAAAGCTGTGGCAAGCCTTCAGGCTGCGAATATTGACTGTGCCGTCACCATCTCCAAACAGTGTTTTTGGAAATGTATCAGGGAATTCGTCTGTGCCGTAAACAAACTGTTCGGGTGTGGGGACACCAGTGCCGTACAGGCAGTACAGGGGTACATTGGGTGGTTCATCAATCCAGACAGGTGGAACTTGTTTACTTATATTAATGGCATCTGGGTATTGAATGTCCAGAAAGAACTTCTCTAGGTTACCAAGTGAGTAGTTCTGATTGGATGTTTGGATAATTACCTGGGAGAATAAACACATTAAAGTATTAACTAAACAGTGTAAGACTCATGCACAAGTAAATAATAGTTATGTAATGCTTTTGAGTGGCGTGCTGTGAAATAATGTACTTGAAATCCAACAAGCAAATTGATTTGTGCATACAAAAAAGGAATTGAATATATTTTATCCCATGCCTTTTCACGCTCATTTTACTTGAACACACGAATAATTATTTATATTAGCTCCTAAAATGAAGGCAGTCTGTATAAAGATCATTCAAATAACTCTGCTCTGGATTAAAATCTTGACTATTAACATACACATCGGCTGTGTTGATTGAAAACAACTTGTATGCGTGCGATACTGCCATTGAATCATATAACAGCTTTCTACCCTTCTGATGTTTATGGCACATGTAAGGCTGTGTTCACACTTGGTGCCTGGGCACAGTGCCCAAGTACGATTCTCGCTGGACACTAATGTAAACATACGGGTACTATTAATTTTTTTCAAGTGCCCACGCCATAATTCGGGACGGTGCCAGTACCTTGTACTTAGGAGAGACGGTTAAAACAATGTTTCGCTATTGATTGAATTATAATTACAGAGAGAGCTAAAACATCAAAGTTACACCCACCTCTTCCTCAGCCCAGAAATCTTTACTGGGCATCAGAAAAGCAGTGCTTTCATACGTTCTTAGAACTGGCCTAAGATTCAGTGGTTCAAGGATCACATCTGGCAGGCCTAGATTAGTCCCTGAGGCATAAATACGCATCAGTTTCGCCGTTCCCGCCCATGCGCCTGCCACAGTGACCCAGACTTTAATGTGAGTGTCCTTCCAGTCCTGGGACATTTTGCTGAGAAAGTAATGGGTGTAAGGACACCCCAGGCTATGAGACAGTAGGACCACACGTGTCTTATTGTTTTTAGTGTACGTATCTTCTATCAGAGTCTGTAGATTGGTAAAGTACTCTTGAGCAGAATCTAAAATGAAATATACACAAAGGAAGTCAATTATAAAGTCTTAAAAATAGACTATTGTAGCAACGTTTGTACACCATTGCAGTAGAACCCCATCTAATAACAACTTGTTATAACAACTTTCCTTTAGCTCAGAATAAAACTTAATCATATTTAACAAATTCCTTCAACTTGGCTTCCTTGTTAAAATACCCAAAACAGATTTTGGGGCCCATTAGAGGTCCTGCTAAGATCAATGTTCAGGTTGCATACATGTAAATCTTTGAAATAGCCATAAATTTGAACCAACTTACTGTACATTGTACACATACTACAAAATAATTGTTATTCGCAAAAATGACACAATCATTTTAATTTGTCAGTCATAGTGGGAGAAGCAATGGCCTAACGGTTAGCATGTTCATGCAAATGCAATGCACAACTAAAGACTGACTATTGTATACATGTACATGTACAAATTCTGGGATCATGATTAACAAGAGTTATACAAATGTTCAACACTTACTTGGTGCATATCTAAAGTCAAATGGTGCGGCTCGTAATGACACACCATCCTCAAGTCCAATACTTTCCAGGGCAGATACCATATCAGCAAAATATTCCCCAGGGTGATACAAAGAAGGATCCAAGTATGATACACCCTTTGTTGTGCCAAAATATGGAGCTTGCACTTCCACTCCAGGTGAATCACCCATCTTCTGTGATGATTCATTGTAAACAAGTCTGTTGGGTAAGGAAATATTAATCAAAGAGCTCTTCGAGCCACGACTGAATTTTTTTGCCAAGTTTAAAAGTTTAGTTTTCATTCCTTGAAAATTTATGAACAGCAGGTGATTCAAACATTTCTTTGATGCACATGATAACAGATAAACAGCGGAATGTCTATTACATTGATATAAGATATTTTCGCCTTACATGACTAAGTATGTCTGAGTAGCACACTCGGGTAGGCATCTAACTGGGGAGCGAGAGGTCGCGGGTTCGAATCCCAGAGGAGACAGTTTTTTCTTTTTTCCTTTTTTTTTTCTTTTTTTAACCAGTAGCACTAAAATGGTTTGTTTATTATATCGCTCCGTAGGTATGCATGGCAGAATAGTTTACATGTAAGCTGTTAAGTAATAACGCTGTAAATAAATATATCACAACATATAGACTGATTCAGGTACAAATGTATTAAATTGTGCTGTTTCATCTGAAAAGCTCTTCCTTTTGTTCCGAACAAGCAGCCACGCACTCGATTTTAGCCAACGCTCTGGTTTCTCGTTAATGAAGCTTATGTGAAACCCGATTTAGTTTTAGAATGTTCCTACATGTGCGACGCTAGCTTGACAGATATATACGAAAGAGATTGATCGTTACATCGCTTTTGCGGCTCTCAATTTCCACTTTTTCAGTGGTCGAATACTTTCCACATATAATTGTCAGCCATATTTTGTTTCTTTGCTTCTGTTTTTTCTTGTAAACCCCTTTAAATTTAAAAGACTGCTTTTATACGGCCGCCTTGCTACACTCTGTCTACAAGTATATCTGCTGGTCAGTGGAGTTGCAATGAGAAGTTTACAGATGGACCAACCGAAAACCGACCAACCATGGCTACCCACAATACTCCTGAATAAATTCAGTCGTAAAAACAGCTGTCACGTGATTGAGTTTATGAAGATTAATAATGAGCATGCAACCAACAATAAAAACAAACAGGTGGACATGACTGTTATGTGTTAAGTTACAGTCAAACAGATGTTATTAGTAACTTCTTTTGATGGGAACTCTGCAATGTTGCGACACAATGTTTCAATTTTGATTGACAGTTTGCTTGTTGCAACTTTCATTTCAAATATGCTCATTACATGTACTAATCAATCCCAGTTATAAGCCCTCCCG
Organism: Oculina patagonica; assembly: GCF_052425735.1. Classification (NCBI taxonomy): domain Eukaryota; kingdom Metazoa; phylum Cnidaria; class Anthozoa; order Scleractinia; family Oculinidae; genus Oculina; species Oculina patagonica. The sequence continues at coordinate 1,645,501 of NC_135761.1, read as the reverse complement.
CTTACAAGCCCCCCCCCCCCCCCTGGCCTTCTGGATATAAGCCCCCTCTGCTAGATGACAGTAGTGAACAGGGCTAATCGTTGCTCTATTATGTGTGTTTAACTTAAAAACGTATCTTTATAAAACTTATATATAAGCCCTCTGGGATATAAGCCCCTCCGTTTATATGCCCACCCAAAACCTCTTACAAAGTTGTAAAAGCCCAGGGCTTATAACCGGAATTTTATGGTATTCCAATATGAGTTTCACCCCAGATTTCTTCCAAACGTAAGCAAAACGATGTCTAAAACTCACTTTATATTGTCAGCCCAACAATCAATAGCCTTGGGCAACAAAGACTCCACACTCAGCCACAAGTCAAACCATGAGCTTGAAGTTTTTTCACACCAGAAGTGCGGAACTGATGGTTTGTTCATACGAGCCTGTAGTCGACTTCCTCCATCTCCGGGAACTATGTTGATGGGAATAAATGCATAAATTCATTAAGCATAAAGCGCACTTAGTATAAGCTGCGATTACTCCACAGTTCCCAGTAATAACTCTGTCCCTGAGTGGTGGTTATTGTACAGAGGTTTAACTGTATCCATATTTAACTATTTCTTGGTGTATTTGCAATTTTCAAATTTCCTAGTAGTGTTTTGCACACTTACACTGTATACTTCAAAACACAATGTGGAATATAAATGACTGGTCGCCCACATTGAAATATCGCATTCAGTTATAATTAATTTCAATTACACATAAGTTATACAATAGCTGGGATTTCAGAAGGTATCTTTCTTATAGAATTTTTTTCTCTTTTATCAGAATAATTTTATATTTAGTGGCACATGCAAATTGATTTTTCTCGTGTACATCAATAAAAAATGTTCTTGATAAACCTAAATCCTTTAGGCTTGGGGTTCTCTGTACACCTTCTCAGAAACCAAATGCCATAGCTGTAATCTAGGGGGAGGGGGGGGGTACTCAGGTATATTTTGGGTAGGTTTGTGTATGTGCTGCCTGGGTCTCCAAAGAAGCACACCGTTTTAGAAAGAATTTGCATTCAAAATAATACCTCGTTCCACAGAAAGGTCAATTTTTTAACACCTTGTTTTGGCGGCTAACAATTTGAAACTTTCGTAAGTTCAAAATGCGTGGTTCCAGAAAATATCCATACCCCCACCACGGAGGGAATTGGAAATTCCAGAGGGGTGGGGGGGTCAAGGGCCCAGGAAATTCCGAAGAGGAGGGGGGTTGCCAGTGGAATTATGTTTCCAGATGGTCAAGTTTGATGCAGTGCAAACTAGTTTCAAAAATCGTTTCTTACCTACTCTACAAATGTTTTACATAGCAAAAATAGCACTCTGGGTTCTTGATTCACAATCGCTTTACATTTAAAACAGGTTTTCTTTCTCCTGAAAGCACACTGAAAGCAAATAATTTCACTGAAATCCTCCATGTTCGTTCGTCCGCCATTACCTGTTACCAGTCCTCCGAAACTTGTCACGTGGTTTGACCGAAAGGCACTGGTGTCAAGGGTTGCTTGTTTCACATTCGATCGAAGGAAAGTCGTCCTTGTTTGTGAAAAGTTTCATGTTTATATTAGCGATGAAAATAGTGTAATGATGTCAGAAACTCGAGATTAACATGGTTTTGTTGGTTCTGGCTATTTGTTTGTAATTTTCCTGTTAAATTTTGCTTTCTCAGCGAGCATTAGCGATTTTGCGATCACGTTTACGGTGAATGTTTATGGTTTATATCAACACTTCAAATCTGTGTTCTGATACATTTTAATAGCGGTTTTCTAAAGCGATTGGAATGAAAATGGATGGATGGTTATACTGTCAACAAGGTAATTTGACAAGTGACTATCAGATATTTTGTTTGTTTACTTTTGAGGAAATTTCTTATTTTGTCTTCAGCAGTACATGTAACGTATGTATCGTTCTAACATATCTTCCGATCGATCAGTTATACACTGTAACTGTTTACAAGAGAGGTGGCCTAAAATTTAGAGCATTGTACAATTTATCTTTTTTTCCAGAGGTGCTGGGGGGTACGCAATATACTTTTGGAAATTCCGGAGAGGTGGGGGGGTTTATTTTTCTTAACAAAAACGGAAATTCCAGAGAGGTGGGGGGTCTTACGTGAAATACCCTCCGTTGTGGGGGTATGGATATTTTCTGGAACCACACAATTCCATCCATGTTCTAAGTGTCTATAAAATAGAAAAAATGGATCTAGATCAGGAGCCCAAAAATCACGACCGTGTTGGGCAGCACATACCCCGAAAAGGCCTTTTAGGGGAGTACTCCCCACTCCCGGGATCTTTACCAGATAAAGACATAAAACTCATTAATTCTCATGTAAGCTTATATCAAGGCAAACCTCACAAAAAATGCATCTACCGGTAGCTTACGTTTATGAATTATTTACAATACAGCAACTTCTAGCCATTATATTATTGAGCATCTCTAAAAAAATAAAATCAGCTAGATGCAGTATTACATAAGAAATGGTTTTTCATTATTTCAGTCTAATTATTAAACGCCGTTTTAAACACGTGTACAATTCACTGCGTCACATGACATAACCGAGCTTTTTGTTTACTTCTAGCGATCCGAGGACGCTTTTACGAGCAATTTCTCGCACTGCATACAACAACCGATTTTCAGCATCTTTTCAATGAAAATAATGCTCAGAATAAGGCAATTTTAAGTCAAACTGGGAAGACACTGAAGTCTGGATATTCAAGTGCATATCGATTTCTATAAATTGTCGATCGGCTTAAATAAAAGAACATCATTCTCATTACAAACAAAAAAACTATCAATAAACTTGATCGTTATGCAGCTTACCAATCACTAGTGGTGTTTTTGCTTCCAATGCAGCAAAGTTGCTGAGAAATAGAACGAAAATTACAAGGTAAACCATCGCTGAGCACTTGGCCAACGGCCCGCCGCTAGCTTCGTTCTTTCCGTTCCTTTCGGTTTTGTCCCAATTGTGTGAGTCAGCGGTATAGAAAGTCAGCGGTTATGGACACTCCTCCGCACACTCCTCCTGATCTCTCCTATCCTAGCTCTCCTCCATGAGGCCCCAGGATGTACCTGTTTTTCGGTGCCTGTTTTTCGGTGCCCAAAATGTACTCTAGGCTGTTCCAGGTGTTCGGTTAATGGAAAATAGTTCGCAGAATGGCGAGTGAGAAAGACGCCTAAACTCACCGTCCTTCGTGCTGCTTCCCAGCTAACCGAACGCCTGGAACAGGCGACCTCGATCCCAGGGAGAGAGAGACCCTGGTTGTGGAACAGACGACCAAGCTGAAAAAAGTTTCGGCCACAGCCTTTAGGCGGGGGTACAGCTCAAGACCGTTAGCTTGGGTTTTATGTAAATTTTTGAGTGATCAGTTTGTTGTGGATGCCGTTGGGAGCAGATAGTTTTTCTCAAAGAATAAGTTAAATTTAGAAAAATAAAAAAAACCCGGGCTCCAGTATGTTTTTCGGGATCCGGGATTTGGCTTGACGGAACGCCGAGATCCTGGATTTTAGATGGAAAAGGGAGCGAGATTCGGGATTAAAAATATGAACAACATACGTGAATTGGCGATTTTAAGAGGCAGGTCGGCTGATGTCATATAAAAGAAACAAGATCAGGAAAGTCCGGTGACAAAAAAATAATTTACTTGTATAGAAAATCAAGTTGTGATCTTCGTGAGCGTCTAAAAAAACGCACAAAGGTTATTGTAGTAAATAGTAAAGTTGGTAAATTTCAAGCTCGGTAATAAATAACAAAGATGAGATGTTCAACATGACACGAGCATGGGACAAAGAAAAATTCTGAGACCCCGACGGGAATCGAACCAACGGCCTTCCAGATACTGGCCCAGAAACTGCTGTATACCGTATTTCCTCGATTAAACGCCGGACCCCGATTGAACGCCGGCCTCGTATAAACGCCGGGTCAAAATTGCTAGTTTTTATATAAACGCCGGGGGCTATTGTTCGAGGTCCCAGCGTTTATTTGAGGTCAGGCTAACAAGTTTATACAGTATATTCTGTTTGTCACAAATCTCGATTGCAACATAAGCTATCCAATCCGTAATAGTGCACCTTTGGGAAATAATCACCTTTGGATACCCAAGTACACTTTTTCGGGGCAGAACGAAGAGAAAAATCGTCCCGCCTTGACAAACTGCCCCTTGGTCTCGAAGATCGGTAACAATAAATCAATTTGAAAAAATTGGCAGAAAATTGCAGCCTGTTAATAAACGCCGGCTTCAAATAAACGCCGGGTTCACGAAGCAAGACCTTTGTTTTCAAATTTAAAAAAAAAAAAAAAAGAAAAAAAAAGATACCGGTCGGGCGCTCTAACCAGCTGAGCTACAAGTGACTCGTTGTGAGCTGGGCCATTTACTCGTAGCTCAGTTGGTTTAATAGAGCCCAACCGGTATCTGGGAGGCCATGGGTTCGATTCCCGTCGACGACTCAGAATTTTTCTTTGTCCCATGCTCGTGTCATGCTGAACGTCTCATCTTTATTATTTAAAGCGTTTTATTGTGACTTACACAAGTTACCTGTGGTTTCCACAAGCCAGTACTAGTTACACGGAAAGAAAGTAGAAGCCACGAGCCAAGCGGCTCACACTGCCGGAGCTTATCCCGGTTTCCGTAGCATTAAGCGGCTAGGAATATTTCAATTCCCCTCTGAATGGGATGCTAATCCATTGCAGGGTTCCTCCAGCATTATGTCGCCGGTACCCATTTATACGCCTGGATGGAGAGAGGCACTATGAGAGTAAAGTGTCTTGCCAGCAAGAACACAACACTAGTGACCCCGGCCGGGGCTCGAACTCGAACCGCTCGATCCGGAGTCCGGCGCACTAACCATTAGGCCACCGCGCCTCCCACAGCTTATTGTCGGTGACCTAAGACTTCAAGACCAGTGCTGGGCCGGATCATGGGAGGGAGGGAAGGGAATATACACCCTTGAAAGGCCTTTAATCGTAAGGCAGGAATTAAGAGACAATAGATTGTCGGGATCGGCCTGTAGAGTGATGAAAACCTTCGGGATTACGGGATTAAGGCAAAAGTTTTGCCGTTATGGTGGGATCCGAAAATCCAAAGGCTACTCCTTTTGCTTGTTAGTAATCGTCGTAAATCTAACCTCTAATTGATTTTTGGGAAAGCTTGCTTGTATTTTTCCGCAGCCATTTTTTTTTCGAAAATTGACATAGGCAATTTTAAAAGCCTGAAAGGTCAATAGTATGCGGCCCTGTGGTACAAAGTGGCCTCTGGGTACCCCTACGCTGGGTAGCCTGTAGAGTAATTCACACAATGATCACGTGGTCTTCACGCCTGCGTAGTAGTCGTCAGTGGAGACTTAGCGTTTTCTTTGTCCTTTGCTTTTCGTTGGAGAACGACACTTAGAAAAATTTCGTCAAATTTCTAGCCGGAATGAACGGAGAAACCACCCAACACCTCGCTCAAGTAAAACACGTAAGAATCATTTTCAAAAGATTTTGATTGAGAATTATTTCATGAAAGTTGCTGTGTTCCCTGTCGATTTTTTTCGTGCTTGATAAGTAGCTTTGTGTCTAAAGCAATATTTCTTGCAGTCGGCGGCGACTGAAGAGGTATCTGAAGATGATGACGTTCCTCTGGTGAGTACAGACTCGCTAATCTTTCGGAAATAATTTAGCTGTGGAAAAATTGACTTGCTTTAGAAATCTCAACAAGCTTTTGTGTAACATTTCTTAGGAAATCGTATATAATCGTGATTTTATTCGGTTTTAGGCACAGAGGAAACAAAAGCCGGTCGGGAACGAAGGTAGGATCGACCGCTCATTCATGTAATTTCAGGCTTAGTATTCAAGTTTAGCTCCCATATATTACAGTGATTTATTGTCTACCCGTTTCCCCTTAAAAGGTTGTTCTAGTTTTTGGCACTTGTACTGTAATCAAAGCCAATATAGAGAGATTTTTTTTTCTCTACGTCGTTTCGTGAGGTAACTTGATTTTCCTTTGAACCCCGAAGCACATGTGAGCGCTTCATTTACCCAGCTTTGGCCATGTTGCTTGGCATGCGAACTATCCGTCCCTTCCCGTATTACAAGGAAGTTAATCTTCTTTATTCATCAGTCAAGCTTAGCGATCGTCTTTAGTTTGCATCCAGTTTTAAACTGGTAATTTGACATGTAAAGATCTGTAAAGGATACGATTGTATCTACGGCACTTGCGATCTTACTGTACTTCGAAGCGTTCAAGATTCAATCGCGGTGTTGTCGTTTTCGTGTCCGTTTCGAAGCCGCTTTGCCGATTGATCGAAATTGTTTCCGCCGTCTATGAGCAGTTTTATAATTGAATGTTTTCACAAGTGTAAAACTTAGTGCATTCTTTCATAATCAACTTGATAAACGTTTATACAAAAGCCATTGATGAACCACGTAGCGTAAAAGAAAGAACAAAACTAAGGAAAATTGCATGCACTTTTTGAACTTCCGAAGCGAAGTGCTTATTCCCTTATCATTTACGAGGCGAAATAGAAAACGCGGTAAAGTGGTTATGTCTTTAACCTTTACAGGCCCCGACAGGAAAAAGATCAAGCTTGCATCGTCCAACGTAAGTCATCTTTTAATAATTACAAACTCACCGAAAAATTTGATCGGCATCACCCACGAAGCTGGTCGTGAAGCCGCGGTATTTGTTTTCGATTCATTTCATTTCGTTTTGTATCTTCAACTTAGCATGTATATTCACCTTCTGGTCTTTTTCCCTTCATGCTTGCACGATTTTTATCTTGGGCTACGCTGATTTTACGGCGATCAGGATGCACGAAGGTAAGCTTGATAAAATCTGTTCGCTCTCACGGACATTTTGTTTCTTTTGATTTGAACGAGCTTTCGGCAGGACAATAGTGGTACCTGTAGGGGAGGGGTAAGGGTGTCTGCGTCCAAAAATTAATTTTAGTAAACCAGAAGTTTCCAGTTTTAAAGCAAGTTTTTTTTTGTCTTGTAAAATTAAGATCACCTCCATTTTTTTTAATCTTTGATTTTCAAATCTGTTTTGGTTAATTATTGCAAGGGTAGGACAGGAATTTTTTTGTCCATGGCAGACCTTCCATATCATTTGTCAACTAAAAAAAAAAAGATTTATAATCACCATAGAGCCTCAATTTCAAATGTATCCACTCTAAAGAACTTTTTAAAATGCATGCCTTGTTTTCGATGAAAATTATGCTTTTTGACTGTATCAATTCATGAAGACAAATTATAGGCAAAAATACATCCAGTCAATGTAAAATGGTACAAATGTGCCCGATAGACAAAAAAATGTCACCGGAAACATTTAAAGCAATAATAAGACATATAGCTATTTAGGATGATGTTTTTTCTTTTTTCAAGAAATACCCCCTGTAGTCCTTTATTATTACTTACTGCATACCAATATAGTTCCATACACTAATTTTTTGTGTGTCATTATTTAGGTCTTTGCACAGTCCACCCAAACAAGTGAAGCTGAATGCAGGTGTAAACCTGTCACCGCACAAGCCACATGTCAATTCTGTAGTGAAACAGGAACCAAACCGATCGCCAGTAACAAAATCCCCTTCAAGTAAAAGCCATCATGCAGGAGGACCTGTCGTCAAAAAAAGAAATACCATCACCGGTAAGTCTGTAACTAGGGCACTTATTATATTCAAAGATGCTAGTGGTTAATGCTAGTACATGTACATGGTGTACCAAACATTTTATGTTTCATGCTTGCTGTAGAATCATTACTTTTTATATTTATTGTAGATCATAACTTCAACTTAAGATCTGTAAAATGTATGTTGTTATTTTTCAGATTAAACAAGGACATTCTTTATCAAGACACACTGCAAGTGATGATGATGATGATATACCCTTGGTGAGTTTTACCAAATATTTAAAAGGTTAAATGAGCTATACGTCATGGCTAATGCATAATTTGTCTTAATCTTTGTCAATTCACACCACCCTTGTTTATGTTTGGGTTTTATTACTGAAATGTGATAAGATCAACTTGTACAATAGAGGTTCAAATTTGCTTATTCTACTTTTTTTTTCTTTATTTAGGCTGCCAGAGCACAGCACAAGTAAGTTGATTCATTATTGAATGCCTTTATAGTCATTGACGGAGTCATAGAACTGTAGACCACCCGCCCACCCGCCCAACTCAACCTCCCTTCCTAGATGCAAGAGCAAAAATCCCCTTTCAAAATATTTTCAATTGAACAAACAACAGGATCAATGCCCCTAGCCCCAAAAACAGAAGTAGCAACTGCTACACTAGAGGACCAGTAGAATTACAAGCTTACAAGAGCTGTATTACTGTATAATTATAGATCAAAGTTCTGCTACTGGTTATGCAATCATTACATTCAGACTCAGAATATGTCTTGTTAAATAATTTTGTGGTTTTAGTGATCAAAAAGGTCATTTTATATACAAACATAAATGTTGTGGTTCAACTTTACCCTTGGTACAAAGTGGTATTACCAGACCGGGTATCCTTTGTTTTACATGAAATCATTATCATATATTACAATACACCTGAACAAAGGAAAATACCAATTTGTACCAAGGGTAAAATTGAACCACAGCATACATTTTCTACATGTATAATGCTTTAAAGATTATAATTTGGTTGATTTTTTTTCAACTCTTGTTTTAGGGTTAAGACAGATCCCAAAGGTGTGCCCTCAAAACCAGCAAAATCAGCATTGAACAGTGCTGTTGTAGAGAAGAACAAAACTGCCAAGCCTGAAAAACATGACAAGGTGAAAAATGGGAAACCCTTGAAGGCTGAGAAGAAAGTTGACAAGAAATTAGATGGCGTGAAAAAGCATGATTCAGTGAAAAAGGAAAAGAAACCAGAAGGTGGCAAGGCTGCCAAGAAACCTGTTGAAAGTGATGATGATGAACCCTTGGTGAGATTCACATATATTATTCTTATAAATGAATGTATAAATTTAATAATAGGACTATGTACATGCACACTAATATTTGTTAATTTTACTGATATTTGTTATGTTCTGTTAAGTAACTATGTAGATACTCCTCCCACACTCAGATTGCACACATGCATGTCTCTCTCGGTTTTGTTTCCTTCAGGGTATGCCTCGTTCATTCCTCTCGAGGTGAACGCATGGTTATTAACCTTGTGCACTACCTGCATGTCCATGGACCTGGGGAAACCCATGGCATATGTACAACATGATTTCAAGGGGTACTGTAGAGGAACATTATATAAATGTACATCATATACTGTAACTTTTAACTTGCAATGAAGTGATAATTAATATGATGTACGTTTGTGTTCTTCTATCAGTCTCAGAAAATATTTTTTGCATGATATTAAAAAAAGTGCTTATTGCTGCAGTTGTAAATGTTTCACATTCTGTAATTCTTACCTCGTTTTAATATCTTTGTTTGTTTCATGCTGTTATTGTGAATTACTGATGACAGTCTGCAAGGTGGGTACATATGCATATATCATTATAAGCTCTATGTGAAAACAAGTAAAATAAAATACAAAATTAATTTATTTTAATTACATTGCATGCACAGTATGCACTGTACAACGTAGCCTGCGTGGCTGGCGTTCAAAGGGAAAGGAGAAAAGGAGTTCGAGCGCGAGGTGCGAGGAGAGAGCGCGAAGCGCGATCGGAGAAGGGGGAAGGGGAACGCCTGCCCTGACGCTATTGTTTTTTTCATACCACCCCTAAAGTACTTGTCATCTGCTTGCCCTCTGTTTTACGTCTGGCTGTCAAAATTATCCAATCTGATTGGTGCCGATTTTTGCGAGTAATAAAACCCTTCACCATTTGAATTGCCTATATATCTAATTCTTTTCTTCTCGTCTTCTTGTCAGAAATATGGCAAAACAAAATCTTTTCATGGTAGATCAGGTCAGATATATCTTCCTTGCACCCTTCAACTGCGGATTTGTTACGAAAGTTGCCATTCTGAGACTGAGAGAACATTTATTTCAATCAAGCAGCGTTTCCGGTGTTGGAGTTTATGGCGTCGGATTGCAACCGGCCGTGACCCAAACAACTTTATAATTCACAGCGTGTAGCGGTTACCGGCTGCTATAACTTGTTATATTTTTTTCACAAATTCAGTAGTTTGATACTAAATCCTACAACGGCCGATTTCTTTCAAAGAATCAACCGCTTCGCAGAGAAATCGCTCATAACATTCGCCATTGGATTCCTCTGCATTGAATGAAAGTTGAGAACAGACCACAGCCATCAAATTAATCGATTGAATGACATACATCTGACTGATCAGAACAATCAATTTTCACACTCTATAAATTCTGACCAATCACAATTTTTGCGTCCAGAATCTGGACGTAAAAAACGACAAAAACAATAGCGTCAGGGCAGGCATTCCCCTTCCCCCCTTCCCCGATCGCGCTTCGCGCTCTCTCCTCGCACCTCGCGCTTCGCGCTCGAACTCCCCTTCTCCTTCCCCTTTGAACGCCGGCCACGCAGGCTATGTACAACGAATCAAAGTTCAGGATCTTGAGTTCATAAATTTTAAGTAACAATTAAAATATTATTTCTCTTTATCTGAGTACATGTCAATGACTTAATTTTTTACAGACAAACTTTTAGAGAACAACGGCAAACCAAAAAAACAGAAATGCAAACAAAAAAAGGCTGATTTTCAATTTTCAATTAGTCAAATTCTGATTTTCAGTTTTAATGCTCATTTATTTCTTCTTGTATAAAGAAAACCATGTATTTAGAATTGGCCCAATATCTTTGGGTTGTTAGTTTTCACATAATCCATGTATTTCCACGCAAAGAAAAAACTGAGTGAGAAGTTTTATTATCAGGATGAACAAGACTCCCACAAACAAGAAGCCTGCAAAGCCTTCTGGATCATCTTCAGCAAAGCCAGATGCAAAAGCCTCTGTAAGTACTTTTAATTTACAATTTAATTTTAATTTACCCTTGGCATTCAAAAATTCACAAATCACGTTTTTTTGTCTTTGTTTTTTTCTGCTCTGTGATATTAGTAAAGAACTACCCTAAAATTTGAGGGTTTTTTAATGGAAAGTCATCAGTATATTATACATATGTGAGGATAGCAAAGAGGGGTTGTGATCTTGTTTCATGCACAATTTTAACCAGATTCATTGTCACATATATACTTGAAAAAGCAGATTAAGTCAAAAATTCACAAATCACGTTTTTTTTTCTAGCTACTTTCACATGCCACAGTCTATTTTTTGAGCTTATCTGACCCCTTGCCCCGTCATATGTATGTTGTACGTCCTTCATTTATTCCGCAGCGTAAAAGGAAGAAGAGTGCTAGTTATGACAGTGATAGCGATGAGGACAGTAAACCACTGGTGAGTTTTTTGTTCAGTTTTTAAATTAATTTGCATTTTTGAGTAGGCTCTGCCTAGATATTACTTGTAAAATAAAATAGAAAGTGAAATCTGTATATTAACAGTACCGGTATGTTTTTTTTTTAAATTTAAATATTTTGTGGTTTGATTATACCCTTGGTACAATCTGGTATTTTTTCCTTGTTTTTTTTTTCATTATCATATATTATATGTATGTTAGACTTAGTTCAGACTTTTTAAAATAAATGATGACTTCTTGAATGAGAAAAGTTTAAATTTTAATTATTAAATAATACATGTGCGAGTCATCACAAAGTGTGAGGCAGCGTCTCCATGTATACAATAAATAAATTGAATAAATAAATTCTTAGACCTTGTCATCAGATGACTGTCAGTCAAGAAGGGCCAACCTACTTGACCATAATATGTTTTTATTGGTTTGAATAAAAGGTGTGTAATTAATTTGCATTTTGTAAATTGCAGGCCAAGAGTGCCAAGAAAAATGCAACCCCAAAGTCAGTGAAGAAAGAGGACAAGGCTGGCTCTGCTAAGAAGAAAGTCAAGAAAGAAGGAAAGGATGTCAAATCAGAAAAACAGGTATGAAGCCATTTGTTTGCTTGCCATTACTGAACATCACACGTGCAAGATCCCTCACAGATGGGTATGTGCTAAAGGAGAGAAGCATTTACATCTTCCCCCGTGGAGTCACCTAAGGTTAATGTGAATTGTTCCAGACAAGCCATACGCCTAGCTAGCCTCTCGCATGTGTCTTTGGTTTGAACCTTCCGCAACCCCCTTCCATCGCACCTGAAACTTCCAGTTTACATGGTAGCTTCATAGATGTACTTTAAAAGTTGCCCACATTACCTCCCTCGAATGTTCAAGAACTTTGTTCATGTGGGGAAAAACATTATTTCCTGGAACTGCACTTGTAATGTCTCTTATGCATAATTGCTAATGATTAGCTTTTCTTCTTTGCACCGGTAGTGATAACATTGTTGTTTTAATTTTATTGTGTTCTTCTACTGACAGGAAAAGGGAAAGAAAAAGAAAGAGGAAGAAGAAAAAGAAGTTTGGAAATGGTTTGTCTATAAGGCTTCAAATTTGTTTTTTTGCATGTGTTTGTTACTGTAATTGAAACTGAATAGGGGCACTTATTAGAAAAAGGGGTGCTTATTGTATGGAGGGTGCTTAATCGAATTATTAAGAGTCATTTTATTTTCATTCTTTAGGTGGGAAGAAGAGCAACTTCCCGAAGGTGTTAAGTGGTTGCATATGGAACACAAGGTAATATTATTGTTATTGCTACTCACCAATCGCCATTCCATAAGTTTTGTTAAAACACTCTCTTGTAGCAACTATATTCTCCTTATTTATTCACATTCTTGGTCACATACAGTCACCAGCGACTGCATAAACTTTGTAACTTTCAGTACATGTCAGTCAACACACCCCTACCCAAATGCGCTGAGATGGGATCTTAAGGGTATCTGCTCAAGGTTCTTCCTACTGCATTCTATTTTGCAAAATTGTTTTGACAAGGCAAGATCCTGTTCAATAATTCTACATTCTTTAAATTCCTTTAATCACACTTGCATCCACTTTGGTGATCTTTTCCTAGGGACCATATTTTCCTCCTGCATATGAGCCTCTTCCTGACAATGTGAAGTTTTATTATGATGGTAAGTTATTGCTCGGATTGTAACTAACAGTACATTGATTATACTAGTTATTACTCTGATGTTATTAAAGGTTCCATTTGTGCCAACTATAATTCAACAGTCATGCCACTTATCCATTTGAGATTTTACATAGTTCAAGCCCTAATTTTACAATTAATTTTCATTGTATTAATTTTTTCTTTTACATTGTATTTTTTATTTACTTGAATGACCCATTATCTTTGTACCCTTTTTCCTGTATAAAGTTCACAGTTGTACAAAGGGTGTAGCTTGATGTACATGTTGTACTAGTTTAAAATGATTTCAGGTCAAAATGATTGTACATGTACAATGTAACCTGGCTTGGTTTAGTTTTTCTTGGATTAAAGACTATGGTTATAAATCTGCAATAAAGAAAAATCAAATTAACTTGAAACCATTAATTTTGATCGTTAAATTTCATTTAAAATTACAATGTAAACATATATTATTGATCTAATAATAAATAACTTATAATTATTGGAACATTGTTTTTCTCTCAGGGAAACACATGCAGCTTAGTGTACAGGCAGAAGAGGTATAAACACTGTACATGTTACATTAAGATTCTCATCATTACACAATACCTTATTATTACATAATTATCAAACATGAAAGACAGTGTTTCATGGAGATGTACAAACACTGAGGAGAGAGTTGAAGTGCAGCAATGTATTTTTTAGGAAATTTGAGGTGTTTGGATAGCCGGTGAAACACTGTCTTGACTGTTTGATATATCTTCTCAATCAAAACAAAAAGTAAGGAGTAAACAGAGAAGTAAAATCGTTAAAATCTGTGCTTGTTAAGACCAGGACTGTTCCAAGGTTAAAAAAATAGTTTTAAATCAACATTTTAACCACTTTCTCCAGTCCTCTTCAGGCTTGATGTAAAAAAAAAAGGCAATATGGCGGATTGTTGTTTTGCTTCCTGAGGTCAAAAATTAGTTTTGATTCAACATTTCAGTCAGTTTCACCAGCCATCTTCAGGCTCGATATAAAATTAAAAAGTCAATATAATGGCAAATGCTTATGTTTTCAGGTTGCGTCATATTATGCTAGGATGCTTGACCATGATTACACTAGCAAGGAAATTTTCAACAAGAACTTCTTTGAAGACTGGAGGAAAGAGATGACAAGTGAAGAACGGAAAGTTATCAAGGATCTCAAGAAGTGCGACTTCAAAGAAATGCATGCGCACTTTACAAAGGTACTCTAGACAATTCAGTAAAGTAAGATTATTAAAAGAAAGAAGGCATCTTTGAAATGAGAAGCAACGCTGTTGTAAAAGGGCATTAAGGGCTAAAAAGACGTCATCTGGGACAAGTAAATGTTCCTTTCATACAAGCAGTTTTTTTTTATTCTCACTTTCCTGATGGGCATGCAGCGGCCCAGGCAAGTCATCTGTCAAATAAATTGTAAAGAAGCTAAGATATGCATGCAACTGCCATGGGCGAGCAAAATTTGAGAGCTGCTTATCCAAACTCGTAATTCAGGTTTTTCTCAAGCCCTGGTCGATGCCAATTCCAGCCCCTGGGTTAGTGGGTAGTTCATTAGTGTTGGAGCTTATGTTAAAGCTGGTACTCCCCCCTGGATGAGGTACTTGCCAATTTTCGCGGGTGGAAAGAGTTCCTATAAGAGAAAATCATAAAAAATTGTATTTACACCTATTTCCAATTCCTTGCAGAAAGCCGAAGAGAGAAAAAATTGGACAAAGGAACAAAAACTGGAACTGAAAAAGCAAAACGAGGAAATTCTAAATGAGTATGGTTATTGTCTGATGGATGGACACAAACAGAGGGTAGGAAACTTCAAGATTGAACCTCCTGGCCTGTTCCGAGGACGTGGAGACCATCCAAAGCAGGGGAAATTTAAAAAGAGGACAATGCCTGAAGATGTTATCATTAACATTGGCAAGTATGTGTGAATTTAAGTGGCTCTTTTTTTTTTTTTTTGGCAACTGCAGTTCATATTATAAACTGTCTGTACAATGATAATATAATAATAATAATATAATAATAATAATAATAATAATAATAATAATAATAATAATAAAAATTTAATAATAATGATAGGCACTGCACAAAATTCTCAGGGGCTTATGCTCTATAATTATTATTGAAAATACTACAGGAAAAGAAGCAAAAAAGGCTGTGATATTAAATTAAATAAAATGGGAATTTGCAGTGGCACTTCCACAGGGTGACTCTTCGTCCACTGTTTACAATCCAATTGGAATTTAGCAGTGTTGATTTTTGTGGAGAGAGGAAACGCGGAGAACCCGAAGAAAAATCCTCGAAGTGAGGACAATAACCAACAACAAACTCAACCCACATTATGACACTGGGTCTGGCAATTCAACCCGGGCCACATTGGTGGGAGGCTAGTGATCTCACTACTGCGCCATCCCCGCTCCCCCAATGAGGAAATTTTGGTAATGAGTCCACATGCGTGTACTTTTGTGTGATTTTACTGCCTAAAAAAGTATTCAGCTAACTGTTTAGGTTCATTGAAGCATGACAAAATCTTTATGCATGCATGACTGGATGTTTTTTTCTTGCTTGCTGTATTCACAAAAGGATTGAATCAGCAGGGCTATATAGTGGTTTGATAAACATGCATATTTATGTACAGTGTACCGGTATGACTTGTGCAATCAAGAATGAGTTTTCCTGCTTGCTGTATTCTCTATAGGATTGAGTCAGCAAGGTTTTACAGTGGTTTGATAAACATGCATATTTATATACTGGTATGACTTGCTTGTATAATCTAGAAGGTGTCTTACCGGTTTTGCTTTCTCTCTTGCAGAGATGCAAAAGTACCTGAGCCTCCAGCAGGGCACAAATGGCAAAAAGTCTCACATGACAATAAGGTACATGTGCATGTATGAAGTACAGTCAACTCACTCTACAATGGGCACACTTGAGACAACAATTAAATTCTAGAGAAGGTTCATAGTACCAGGAGTTATTTTTAGTAAATCTACTTTATTTAATTTTCGTTTTAGACCACAGGGTCTTCGGTCTTCATTTTCGGGTCTTCGTTTTCAACACATCCTAATCCTTATACATGTACAACTTGGTTACTTTTTTTTATTTGCATTCTTTAATTTTGTTGTTTTCTAAAGGTTTCTTGGCTCGCTTGCTGGGTAGAGAATATTCAAGGAAGTTACAAGTATGTCATGTTGAATCCCACATCTAGGTTAAAGGTGAGATTGAAATGCATTGTATTAATGTATTATGGGATGCTGAAAATGTACCATTGACATTTTCTTAATTAAATGCTCCTAGCATTTATTTCAGACTTGACCTGTTAGTTTAATCCAGAAAATACAGTACTGCTAAGAAACCAGACGTCTTTGTGATTCACTCATTTATGTTATGCTTATGAGAGAAATGTCTGAAAAAAGAAATTCATGCATACGTGTATGAGCTATCACACCGCTCTTTAGAAATACATTGTAGCTACATTGTATTTAGTATTTATGATTGTCTACATGCAAGCAATAACCAATCAGAGAATTACAGGTAACAAAGATCTCTGCTGTTCAGTTTCGTCATTATGAAAATTCTCCAATGTCTTTCTCACATTGTGAGCTAAAAATGAACATGTGATGACAGCCTACATCAGCTGTCCCAAAGTGGTGTACCTAAATGTTGCTGTTTTCTTGCGTTTAACATTTGAACTCTCTTTACAGGGTGAAAAGGACTGGCAAAAGTATGAAACAGCAAGGAAATTGAAGGTAAATGATGCTATATGTACATATAATGTGGCCAAGTTTTTATTGAATATTAATTGAAAATTGGCAGGGAAAGGGAGTCATTAAAACTACATGCACATCAACCAGAACATTAATTTAACAATCACAAAAATTATTACTCTTCCTCTAGGAGTGTGCGAAAAAAATTAGGGAAGATTATGAAAGGGACTGGAAATCTAAAGAAATGCGACTGCGGCAGAGGTCAGTTTACAAAACTCTTGCTTGTTTCCTACAAAATGAAATACTTGACTGTGTTACATGTTTATTTGTACATTGTACGAGTGTTGAATTTGAAAACAATTTTGCCTTATTATTTAGCGTTAACTGTCAATAGTTCCTTTAGAAATGTCTTTTTCTTTCTTTTTTTTCACAGAGGTGTTGCTCTTTACTTTATTGACAAGGTAAAACAGACAAGCTTCATATTTATTTTTCAAGTACAGTCAACTCTTGTTATAGAGGACACGTTTGGGGTGTCGTTTAGTGTCCTTTATAGTGTCCTATTATATTTTTCGTAATAGCGGAAGTCATTTCCAGTCAAACCTCTTTCACCGGGGATCTGGATTTTGTCCGTAATAGTGATTGTCCGCAATAGTAGGGTGTCTGCAAGGCGAGAGTTGACTGTAAAAGTAAAAAAAAAAAAAAAAAAAAAAAAAAAAAAAAAAAAAAAAAAAAAAAAAAAAAAAAAAAAAAAAAAAAAAAAAAAAAAAAAAAAAAAAAAAAAAAAAAAAAAAAAAAAAACAAAAAAAACAACTTTTAAAAATATATCTAACATGTCTTTGAGGGATGTCTCGTGTTCTCATCATCATCATCATCATCATCACATTCATTTTTTAAACAAATCAGATTTTAAGCACAATGCTTATGGGGTCGTGTGCTTGTGGGGTGTTCATATTTGATGATGAAACTCACTGAGATTTACATTTTTAGCTCGCTCTTCGAGCTGGTCATGAAAAAGATGAAGAAACCGCTGACACTGTAGGCTGTTGTTCATTGAGAGTTGAGCATATCAGTAAGTACATATAAATATGGTGAACAGTTTGTTGTTTTCCTGTGGTTCTTGTTTTGTAGACTTAAAGTGTTTTCGATGTCCCGATCTTAATCATCATAGAATCAATTTAAGCTAGCACATTGCTTTCAAATTCAATTATGTAAAGAACGAAATAAATTATTTGCAAAATTGTGCAGTTGACATACAGGAAGATATGGTAAGTCTGGTATCTTTTAGTCTATAAATTAGTTTTCTGATTAGAAATAACTGTTTTCTTTTTTCCTCCTTAGAATTGCATGAAGAATGGGAAGCCAAGGAGAATGTTGTAGAGTTTGATTTCCTTGGTAAAGACTCTGTACGTTATTGGAACTTTGTGCCAGTGGAAAAGAAGGTAACTTTTCTCATCTTTGGTATTCTTTAGTTTTTCTTCAAAGTTAAACAAGACTTCCTTTGTTTGTAGAAACAAAGCACTGTTCGTAGATTTCCACTGAGAAGAGTTTGTTTGTTTGGCTATTTAAGAACTAGCATTTCGTTTCAGTTTATTGGTGTGAGGTAACAATTTTACGGAAATATTTTCAGGGAGTTGTACATACATTGTCATTCATGAGAACTGGAGCTTGATAGTTCTAACTGAACTTTAAAAAAATCATCTTTAGATAAGATAGGAGTGGAGTACATTTTGTGTACAGGTAGTTAGATAGACTAGCATGCAGTTGATCACTCCTTAAAACGACTGCGTGGGAGGCTAGTAGTTGGATAGCTCAAAGAATTCGAAAGGTTTAGTATTAAATTTTGTTCTTCTTTCTTGGCAGGTATTCAAGAACCTTAATCTATTCATGAAAGGAAAGCAGGAAGGCGATGATCTGTTTGACAGGTTATCTGTAAGTATATTTATTTATTTATTTATTTATTTACTTGTTTATTAAAGGGACTCTGTCGAGGATTTTAACAGATTTTTGAACAGCCAAAATTTATATTTGTGTTGTAGGAAACTTAAAAATAATGGTTCATTATTGTTAATAATTGCTATTCAAGGGCACTGAAACTGTTTAAAAGCGCAGTTGGCTGCGGATGGCTCGGATGGAAGTGGACTGCAATTTGAAAATGTTAGCCGAGCCAACGTTTTTAATTTCTTCCGCACGTCTTTAAAAAATCGAAGTTTGATTTCCATCCCTAAATATAGAAATAAACCACTGAATGCAATGGTCACACGACACATCTCCACGGCCCGGCCAAGACCTGTACGCATGCGCACAGCCTATTACCCGTGGAGTGGCAGCCATGGACAGCTGTTTCGTCCTTGTAAGGACTCGTCAGCATGGCATAGCCAGGAAGGGTCTCAGCTGGGGTTTAAAGCAACCTTCGGGTTCGCCTCTGGAGTAAACGGCGGGGTCTATGATCTAATGTGAGACCCTTCCTGGCTATGCCATGCTGATGAGTCCTTACAAGGACGAAACAGCTGTCCATGGCTGCCACTCCACGGGTAATAGGCTGTGCGCATGCGTACGGGTCTTGGCCGGCCGTGGAGATGTGTCGTGTGACCATTGCATTCAGTGGTTTATTTCCTAAATATAGGTTATATCTTCAGTTAAATGTTCAAAGATATAATGTTTGTCATGGGTAAAGTTGCCTACCACTTATTCCAGAACAGTTTAGACCAAAAATCTGCGAAATCCCCGTGACATAGTCCCTTCAATTATGGGTAATTGTGAAGAACAGCTCCCGCTAACCGACTGTCGGTCGTCTGTCGGTCGTCTGTCGGCCGACAAACGGCCGACTGTCGGCCGTTTGTTGGCCGTCTGTCGGCCGTCTGTTGGCCGTTTGTCGGCCAACAGACGGTCGTCTGTCGGCCGACAACCTGCCGACAGGTTTTGGCTATGATGTCGGCCAACTGCCGGCCGACAGCCGGCCGACAGGCGGTGATCTGTCGGTAAGGTGTCGGTAAGATGTCGGTAAGATGTCGGTAAGTTGTCGGTTATACGGTAACACTAACCTTTTTGTTTCTTTATGTTTTTCCTCCGTAAAGGACCCCAAAATTTATGAGAAATTGAAAGGAAAGGTATATATTCCTGAGTTTCGGTTATCACAGCCGAAAACTAGCTTCTGCGTTGCCGAAATCGACCGGAGAATTTACGCGAACACAGCTACTCCATTTATCTCCGCCATATTGGATTGGTTAACTTAGTCTCATTCCCCCTCGGATTTTTATACAATTTTCGTTTCATGTGACGTATCGCAAGTATCTTTTCTTATGTTTCATGTAGTGTATTAAAGTTTGTTATCATAAATTAACTTTATTGTTGGTCATTTACTTTTATAGACTTGGTGGCTCCTAAAGGAGCCGTTTTTGACGAAGTGAAGTCAAACTTCACTCGTAGAAGCGCTGATCAAATTTCAGCGGCAGTAGTTTCCCCTCTCTTCGCATGTTTTCCATCACTGGAATGAACCTGCGAAGCCGTCTTCTGCACAGTGTCTCAAGTTGTTTCACGGAAGCCACTTGCTGGTCACGCAGGACAAGGTCTAACTCTCTGGCGTCGACCTTCTTAAGTTCGGCGATTGCAACAAAGTCTCTGACAGTGCTCCTGGGGCAGCTGGCCAGTCGAAAGGCGCACGCCATACTGCATCGGTTTTCCATCATGACGTTCATGACCTGGTCATAGCGCTCGTGGATGCTGGCCAAGCTGTGGGTACTGACACGACTGCCATTTCTTTGCTGGTGCTGCTGTTCGGTGGGCGGCTCTTCTCTCTCTGGCTGGTCGTTCTGTTTCAGCTGTTCGACCTCCGCTCGTAGTTCGTGGATGACTTTCTTGGCGTTGACGAGGCGCCGCTCGAGGTTTTTGACGACCTCGTCTTTCGTTCTTATGATGTTCGCTAGCTCCTCCGCCTCACTCTCCCTCTCCTGAAGCTCTTGTGCCAGTTCCTGGTTCTGCTCTTTCTGGTTCTGGAAAGCCAGCCCGACCCTGTCATGGTCTTTCAGCAGGGCCTCGTACTTCTTTTGCAGTTCGTCATACGAGCGTTGAGGGTTGGATGACGCAGACTTCGCTGTCTTCTTTCTTTTCTGGGTTGGGCGCACCGTACACGAACACTGACGGTTGTCGCCGTTACAAACACCACACTTATTTTCACACTGTAACATGGCGTGGGCGCCGCCGCACACAGTACACTTTCGAGTTCTCTGAGACATTGCGAGTCGTAATGATAGAGACCGTTTAAACTCAAGGTTTTTTATACTCTGTTAAATGGATCAAGTAAACAATAACAATTTGTTGATTGGTTTATTAACAACGCATGTTATTGGTCGAGTTTGATTACTTGTGTCTATTTTGCATATGAATACTTTTCCATTACGCCGTGCTCACGTTCCTTGTCGATCGTGGCTTACTGGCGGCTAGGCGTAGGTGCTCTTGTGGAAACGATATGGTTCTACGAAGTGATAATTCTGATGACGGATATCACTGGGAATGCCCAGTAAACCAATGCAGAAAACGAAGATCAATTCGCGCTGGTTCTTTTTTCCAAGATTCCAAGATTCCTCTGCATCGCTGGCTGTACATCATCTGGCTGTGGTCGATCGACGAATCCAACAAAAAAGTTTCCCTGCTAACCGGATTGTCACTCCGTACGGTGGTCAAGGTACTTGAAAGTCTCAGAGACATCTGCACCGAGAAAATTCTACAAGGAAACATTAAACTGGGCGGCCGTGGAAAGACTGTAGAGATCGACGAATCCATGTTTGGCCACAAACGCAAGTACAACCGCGGGCGAATCGGTAGAGGCACCTGGGTCTTCGGCATGGTTGAAAGAGGCACTGGCAGAGCTCTTGCGTTCCGAGTACCCAACAGAACAAGAGAAACTCTGGTAACTGGACTGGTACAGCAATTCGTCGAGCCTGGAACGCTGATAATTTCTGACAAGTTTTCACCATACTTCAACCTGAACAGTATCGGCTACGTCCACCTCATGGTTAACCATTCTGAGAACTTTGTTGACCCTTACACTGGAGCCCACTCGAACACGATTGAAGGAGTATGGAGTCAGATTAAAAGGAAACTGAAGGCGATGAACGGCACTCAGAGAGAGAGAATTCCTGGATACCTGGATGAGTTCAACTGGCGAAAATGTTTCCCAGGCGATCCTTTCGACAACGTGTTAGCTGGCATTGCTGAGTTCTACCCTCCAAACTAAGTTCACTTAGTTTGATGAAAAAAAAACGGCTCCTTTAGGAGCCACCAAATAAATGAAAGTCTTGACCAACGTGTGTGATATGTTTGTTGTTAACGGGAATAAGGGTGGCACGCGTCTAAATCAATTATCACAGCACGCGCTAAATCAATTATCAAATTACACTGTATTGCGTATAGAAATTAGAAAAACGTAATTCAATAGGCGTCCGTGTAACATTTCCTTTTTTACATATAAATTCTGAAGAGAAATGAAACTATTTACGCTGCAACCTGCAATGCAAACAGAGAAAAAAGTTAAAAGGTAAACATTATTTACTCTTACATGACATACATGTACCATGAAGGGGTCGCAAAGGATTCTAGGGCGACTTCAGCGAGTGCGTGTGTGGAGAAGTTTTTGCACTGTTTTGGCCTGAGTTTTGGATAAAATCATCTTCGAACGTGATTTCATTGCTTGCCTTATGCACTTAAAGCTACGTAGGTGATAGATTTATAAAATATTGAAGTTTGTATAAAAGAAAATCTTGGCGAGGAGTCGATTTGTTTTGTAGTAAGTACCGTAGTACAATGAAATACAATGTTTGTAAGTCCTATCTGTTTTAATCGCTTTCTGCGTCGGGCTTACTTCTGTGTTTACTGCTCAGTTTTACAGTAAAATGTCTGTTTTGGGAAGCTGTCGGTAACCTGTCGGTGGGCTGTCGGTGCCCTGTCGGTAGTGTGTTGGTAACCTGTCGGCCGACAGTCGACCGACAGTCGGTTAGCGGGAGCTGTTCTTCACAATCACCCAATTATGAATGACACCAAAAAGACATAGATGAGTGAAACAAGAACCCCTTTAAAACGACGACAAGCAGATCTTGGTGAAAACAACTTCTTCTAAATTTAGAAATTTTAGGTGAGCAGTTCAAATGCGTATCAGGGCAAATTTGTAAGTAGTATTCAAATGCTGCTGGGGTATTTGGGGCATTTGAGTAATCCTCTTTTTTTTTTTCAGACAACGTCCCTGAACAAGTACCTGACGGAGTTGATGGACGGACTGACAGCCAAGGTGTTCCGAACGTACAACGCCTCCATGACACTACAGGATCAACTGGATAAGCTGACAGAATCTGAGGATAATGTCAACGCTAAAGTGTTGTCTTACAATCGAGCCAACCGTGCTGTGGCCATTTTATGTAACCATCAGGTATGCACCTTCAAACAATATCTACTCAGGGTTCATACAGGTCATGGAAAACTTGTTTCATTTTCAAGGCCTGGAAAGTCATTGAATTTAAGTTTGGGTCATGGAAAGTCATGGAAAATGGTATTGATTGTACAAAAAAATTGGGCAGATTATTTTTTGTGAGGAAAAGAGTAAAAACGTACCCGAAATCTAGATAATTTTTGAAAATTGCCAAGAAAAATGGTCAAATTTAAGTCATGGAAAACATGGTCTTGGAATGTCATGGAAAGTCATATAATTTCAAATGCTCAAACGAGTACGAACCCTGCTACTGGTTGTTGGTTTTTCTTGCTCTTGTGACCTGGTACTGGAGAATGTATTGGAATTATACAAAAAAATCAATTATCCAATCACAGGCAACGTAAACAACACAATGAACCAATGAGATCCGAACACAAATGAACGTCACCGGCGCCAAGCGCGGGAAAACGCACGTGGCCAAGTTGCGATCGGTTTTCGTCTCGTAGCTGATTGGTTAAAAAAGGTGGCGCCAATTTTTAACCAATCATAGAGGATAGTAAAGCAAAACCCAAAGCTTTTCCGGATTACCTTAGTCACAGTTAAGGTCGCGGGGGATACCTACAGCATGAATAAATTCATGAAGCGAAATTTTGCTTGACCTGCATCTTTAAAAACGCTTATTTCTCGGCTGTTATGGGTGCGATTAAGCTCAAATTTTACAGAGACATAAAGACATGATAAAAGATCATGCATGTCATCTTTTATTTGGTAGATTGTACTTAACGGCGATGTAATAGCCACGTTAGTGCCAAATTGGGAAGAACATGATTTTGTGGCAGGGTTTGCGGAGCGAGTAGAAGACAGCACACTGTGATCTTGTCAAAAAGTAATCAGTCAATATCTCTAGAGTGTCATAACAGAAGCGGATTTTTTAATTTAAAATTTGCCAGCAAGCTATGACGGTTTAAATGCGCAAATTTTAATTTAACGCCTTCTACCTCGTTCTAAAAGCGGGCTTTTAAAATTCCGCCTCTGTTATGACACACTACAATATCCATAGTTTACCTATCTGCAGTGGCAAGTCATGAAGGTCTGTATCCGCGCTGTATTCTCTGCCACAAAATTGTCGGAAAAGTCCAAACTTTGAGATTTCCGAAGGTGTCCCGACCAAAACACGATCAGTTTCCAGAGGAGAGATGTAATTATGGTAATTATATTCCACGCTTTTATGGTGAGAACAATGCGTTTTTATGAAGGACACGATTGTTTATGCCGAATATTATTGTGATTACTCTGAGTTGCAGAAACATTCAAATATGAATAAAAATTAGCTCATAGACTTCCTACAATCTATACAAACGTATAACGCTAAGTGTTGTTTTAAATTGGTTAAAATATCAAAGAAACAGGAATTTATTTTTTTTAAAAAAATCACGCGCACGCGCCCATATTTTTATCCAGTCATGAATATCTCGTGTCCATGTCAGTCGTTGCACTTCGTGCATACGCTTTAAATAAATGCATAATGAGGAGCCTAAGGTGTCCCCCCGCGACCTTAAGGAGGCTCGATGTAGTTTTTTTAGACTAAGGGTGGTTGTTTTGAAAATTAAAATTACCTAGGAAGCCAATGTTCGATTTTTGCCAAAATACACCATAATGATCAAATGTGACCAAATTTTAATTTTTTACCCGTCACTTAGTCACAACGGTTACCATAGCAACGATTGACGTTTTCTTTTGTTCTCAAACAAGCTTGATTTTCTCGAAATCTAGACTGACACTTGGTGTTTATTTTTTGATATGTTAAAGTTTAGTAGATTGACTAACTATTGACGAAATTTTAGAAAAATCTGTAAGAGCGTTTTCAAGTGAATCAAGAATGAAATTTTCAGAAAAACACCGTTTTAATATAAAATAGGCGCCTTAAAATTGTTTCATATTATTTGAGCACAGTTTCTCTCACTGAAATATAAATACTTACACCATCAAAGACCATTAACTAAAAGCGAAAGACTTTTTGCTTTAATTTGTTAAAATATATCGACTGCCGATTGTAAGAAATTATAAGAAAATACCAAAAACTTCATTCTTGATTTACTCTAAAACGCTCTTACAGATTTTCCTAAAATTTTGAGCACAGGTAGTAAATCTACTGTACTTGAACATATCAAAAAATGAATTCCAAGTGTCAGTCTAGATTTCGAGAAATCCAAGCTTGTTTGAGAACAAAAGAAAACGTCAATGGTTGCTATGGTAACCTTTGGGACAAAGTGACGAGTAAAAAATTAAAATTTGGTCATATTTGATCATTATGGTGTATTTTGGCAAAAACCGAACATTGGCTTCCTAGATAATTTTAATTTTCAAAACAACCACCCTTCGGCTAAAAAAAAATACATCGAGCCTCCTTAAATAGGGCTCTATGTTTTTCATTATTTGAAAATATTTTAATTGCTCTGTCACTGTTTTAGCGTTCAGTTCCCAAGACTTTTGAGCAATCTATGTCAAATCTTCAAAACAAGGTATGTGTTCGATAGTTTCATTCAAAGCAGTTATTTAGGTCTTCACACAACGTTTTTCGCCAAATAACAACTGGAAAGGAGGCCAGTTCACACTGTATAAGAATTAGATAAATAGTAATATGGCTAGTTACACATTTCTAGTGCTGGCTGATCACTGGTAAATGCTTGTTATCCATCATTTTTGTTTCAGTTATTTTGTCTGTCTGTCGGTTTGTTTGTTTCTTCATTTTTTCACTTAATTTGTAACCGTATTTATTCGATTAAGCGCCCTGGGAGCTTATTAAATTTTTTTGACCTTGAGAGTGGGCGCTTATTCGAGGTTGGGCACTTATTAACTTTTCCTACTTTCAGGACGGGCGCTTCATCGAATAAATATGGTAACAAAAGTTGCTTAAAAATAACAAGTATAATAATTTCCCCAATTTCAACTTTAAAGATGATTTCCAGTCCGTACTGCGCAATCTCCGCCTGCAATGTTTGTGAGTCTCACAAACAGAAGAATGTTTACGAGCAAAAATAAAAATTCAGGGACAAAACTTACCTTTTTCTTCATTATTAACGCCAGATATCCTTGCAAAACAATAATAACGAGTAAAAGAAGCTCGACGGTATTTCAAACGGACGTTTTAGCTCATCGTGAATTCTTGAACGAAACGATCCGTAATGGCGAACTAAAAAACTTCATGTACGCTATCACCGAAGTGTAACGTTTCAACGAATTCAAAACAAAAATGAAAACAAACCCTGAGTCTGCGCAGTACGGACTGGAAATCATCTTTAAGTACATCTTAGTTGATAGATGTCTTCCTTAGTGTTGACTTTCTTTTAAAAGGTTGTGATGAAACAAAGACTGTGACACGAGCTTTTCTCACTTGCTGTTAGAGTGATTTTATTTTACCCGTGAAACAACATCTAACAATTAGTGCAAAATAGTGAAAACTAAACAAAAGAAAACAATGGAATAAGTGTCTAATAGTATCTATTTGAGTAGTAACTATTTCACGGTTGAAGTAAAATCACTCTATCGATTTTGTTTAACAGATTGCTGACAAAAAGAAGGCCATCAAGGAAACAAAGAAAGAAGTCAAGGCATTGAAACTTCAAGTTAAAGAAAGCAAAGATGACAAAACGATAAAGTACGCTTGCTAAAGGAACCAGCAATGTCGTTATGTTTTTAGAAAGTTCTAACATTAAAAGAATCTTTCGTTTTAAAACGTATCTTCTTCACATGTAAGCAGTCACCTCCTTCGAGGGTTTCATCCATGACCAACTTATGCATTTGCTTAGCTGGCGACCTAGTAAAGAAATAGCAAATACATTACTCTAGAGGAATCTTCACTTTCCAGCCTTCCATTGCACACCACATTGTGTGGTATCAGACGAGGACGATAGCAGTTTTATCACAGATCAGATATTGGCCAAAACACCGAATTGCAATTTTGGGTTTAACTTTCGTATTATTTTCTAAGAATTAACCAAAATGGAACAATGATAATTTAGATCGAGGAAGATTAAGGAAAGATTACAAACTACGATCTGTGGCGTAGCCGCTTTAATTTGATATTCATTATCTTCATATTTTAGGCAACTAGAGAAGAAAAAAGCCCAGGCTCAAAGATTGGAGGATCAGCTCTTTAAACTGGAAGTAACAGCTACTGACAAGGAGGAAAACAAGGAGATTGCGCTCGGCACCTCAAAGCTAAATTATTTGGATCCACGAATCACGGTGGCGTGGTAAGTAATACCTCTAGCATTTTATCAACCTCCGAGTCAAATAGAAGTTGCTGCATGTTAGAACATGGAGATTCTGTGTGTAATTCGACTGTTTGACTTCCTTATTTTCTCCTTCTCTGGATTTGCTTTTGTGTTGCGACAATTACAAATCAAATGTATGTAAGAAAACCCACAGGAAATGTGTTCACGTAAACTGCATTATTGCAATATTCAGTTCTCAGTACGGGTATGAAATGCCTGTGCGATAGGTTAAAGGAAATAAAGGTCAGTATAATGTTTCTATTGTCTGACCAGAATGCTAGCTAAATCAGACATGTGCTTTTTTAAAAAAAAAATTTACAGCCCTGTTACATGAGCTCTGTGGACGAAGATAGATCGTCACTACGAGCACTTTTAGCTAAGTACAACTAGAAAATATCTCATTAAACCAAAGATAAGTTGTCGTTGCAAATGATTTATAAATCATTTTTCCTTTTTTTTTATTCAAGGTGCAAAAAGCACGAGGTGCCAGTAGAAAAGGTTTACAACAAGACACAGCGAGAGAAGTTTGCCTGGGCTCTCGACATGGCAGAGAAAGACTTCGTTTTTTGATCTTGGCTTTTTTACTCGGACACAGTTAGCATCAAAATCATTCAATTTTAGTTCACACTATGCTTGCATTTGTCGTGGTATTCAATTTAATTTAATTTTATGATATTATTATTATTATTCCTGCATTGAAGCGCGCGAATGGTTTGAGATTCTAGCCGCCACAACTAAATGGGAGAAAAACAAAATGGGAAGCAAAAATGGGAACGAAACAGTCAAGTCTGGAACTTTTGGAGTAGTTCCATTTGTACATTATTTGACATAACGTAATTGGTCAATTATTTATTTTGAAATGGAATTGTTGCATTTTGCTGTAGGTATCCCTCGATCACAGTGCTTTGCGTTTCTAAACAGTACTACGACACTTCTTTTAGGTTTAAATGCAATTTGTAATCAATCGAGTTTTCTTTAACAGAACTACGCTTTTTGTGAGCTGGTTTCTTCCCTGGCTCAGGAAATTTCTGAAATTTGCATAGTCCTACAGAGGTCTCTGATTGTGAGAAAGTTCAATAATCGAGCGGCCATCAAACAGAGACACTACGCGGGGAAGGATTGAACACAATGAAAAAGTCTTGTTAACAAAAACTACCTTGTCTTTGGTAGGTTGAATAAATGACTGAAAGAGTTTCCTTAGGCTCTTGTAGTAACGTTTCTCTTGTTTGAACAATAGTGAACTTTAACGACTTACGCAAAGCGCTATGATCTACGGAATTTTATTTAGAATCGATACTACAATACTTGAAAATGCCCTGGAATTAAAGTAAAACCCACCAAGGTTTACAGAATTTTTCAGTGTTTGCCGCACTTTTCCTTTCCGACTCTCCTGAATGAGAAGGTCGTTTATTCTAATGACTGACGATCTTGAAATTAGAACTTAACCACTGTTGCCTAAGGAGTTAAAAGTTGAGTAGTATTTGACACTGCATTCTACTTTCCTGTAGTGTCCTTCCCATGCGCAGCTGTCACTGTTGTCACGCAACGTTTCTCCGGGAGGAGAAGTGTTGCGTGACCATCCAAGTAAAGACCGCAAAAGAGCACTACTTTCCTTGGTAATCTGATAAAAATAATAAATTATTGAATTGCAAAGATTTTAAAGTTTCGTTTTAACGAACTCTTAGAGAAATTAAATTGGGGTATTTAACAGAGACATCGTTGCTAAGTACAACACCCTAGGTGATTTTCAACCTTACTCGCAGTTTTGTTGCGATTGAAATTGCACAACCTTTCCAGCGTAACATCGCCTTAATTTATATGTTAAACTTCAGTCGCCACGAATTTAACGCAAGTCTCAGAAAACTCGCTAAAGTCGCTCACACACCAATAAAGTAATACCAGCGAGTTTATTTGCGACCTGAATTACATGCAACGCGACTTAAATTTCTTTGGATCGTGTATAACTCGGTTTTTGGTGCTATAAATTCCTGAAAATCCTTTTATCGCGAGAGCACGTTTGGTTGTCTGTTGAAACGTATACCATTATGCACTGTTGTTTCTGGTACGCCTTTCTTGAATGTTTGACGAAAAGACTCTTAAAATTGAACAAACTGTATTTAAAGTGTTCTTTAGTTTTAGATTATAAAAGATGTTAGGGTACGTAGGGACAGCCAAGTTTAGCTTAGTATTAGTGTTTTAGAATTTTAGATATTTCTTAGCCATTGTAAAAGTCGCCACTGGAGCAATGCTATGCATTGTGGGATCTGTGAAGGCTACATAATAAATTTCAGTCTCTTAAATTAATGCTTGACATCACTTATTTCGTCATCTCACCCCAATGAAAACGGCAGCTACGCAGGCAGTAGGTAACTTTCCCTTAAAGGATCTCTTAGTTTGTTTGAGGTAAGAATTAACCCCCTAAAAAATTATTTCATGCAAATACTCACACCCCAAGAGATGTCACCTCACAACACCATCCCCTCCTCTATTCATAAACATCTTTCAAGCCTGCTCCCAAAATGTTTTCTTTGGATGTGTGGTGGCATACTTGCTACCGTGACTTAAAGAAGAAGATTAAGCACAAAAGGCCGTCGACAACGAATGCCAATGCTGTCTGTCTGATGACCACCGTCGACTCTGGCTCCAGTTGTGCCGTGGCATGCTTCCCCTTTTTTTTGTTGAAATTGAGCCTATTTTACACAAATTTCCCTTACTGGTCTCCAGATATTTCTCCAAGCATAAAATGGGAGAATTTTGCTGTTTATTCTGGCACTGAATTCTTATCGATCATTAAATTAAATAATTTTCAAATTCCCAACCAACTATAGAATGACAGCCAAAAGAAGAAAAAAAGATCTGAATTGCGACCTAAAACAAGGGACAAATGAGATTAGAAGTAACGGCTGACCGACATGTTCTTACAGAGCCTTGCGACAAGTTCATTATTCGTCAAAGTTTTGTCTTTTTGTCACAAAAGGTCCATTTCTTGAACTGATTAATTCATTGCACCCATTCTCAGGTCGCTGGATTAGTACTTATGGATACGTTCAGGTAGGTTCGAGACCGCTCATGTTTCAGGCCTCGTCACATACCCCCAAACCCAGATTGCATTAATAAACTGCTAACGGAACTGATCTAGTACTAAACTACCTGTCCAAACATGCACCGTCCTTGCAGAACACTACTAGAGACTTAAAGATACCTGGACGGCTGGCCTCGAGGACGGTGCGAGGACGGTAGAATTTCGCGAGGAGGACTGGGCCGATGTCGACGTTCTTGGCGGGAACTTCCAACGTTAAGAGCCGGCGTGTGTGAACGGAGGACGGCTTCGTTAGTGGATCAATAATTCCTTAGCCCAAAACATGCGAAGAAAAACATTTGGCGCTTCTAGCCTAAAGTCTGGGACCAGAAATCACTATTTTCATTCACAGGGTACAAATTCCAAGTGAATTTTTTGTAGAAACACAAGCAAGAAAGTAAATAATTTCACGCACGTGGCTTCGCCATCAGCGTTTATGCAAAGCACAGCAAATATATTCCCAACTGCAAATAAAACTTGACTTCTTAACTTTTTATCAGTACCAAACCAAGAATACCATAAAGGACCATCTAACAAAGTAACAGAATTAAAAAATAATGTGATTTTTAAACGAAATCATACAAAAAGCACTCCCGTTCACTGGTGGACGGCAAAACTCTACTTCTCACGTCCTCGACAACAGCTGGACGGAGCTGGACGGCAATGTGCGTGGAGCGGGCATGCGCAATATAGGCTACACGCGAAAAATTGGCCGTCCAGGGGCGCTTTCCATTCGACCAAAAATTCTGGTTTGAGTTTCCGAAAAAATCCAGTGGGTAATGGAACAGCATTTTCCAACTTTTCCGGTTGACTGCACGGAAGGCAAAACAAAATTTGCATATGGTCAGGTAGTGCGTCTAATATGGAAATTTCTATGGTGCATTAAAATGATGCACTGTTGCCGGTTTCCTGCACATATTACTCGATATTTTTTGCAAAAAAAGAGCTTTCCGAGCACTGAAAATAAACGCCATGAATGACATCGTGGCTACAAATACAGGGACCTTTCAAAAGGCACACTACAAGCAACGAAAACGTCGCCAACCCAAAAAGTTTAATGAGCAAAACAATGGCGTAGCCTGCACGCGCGTTATAAATATTTGTACATTTCTTTGCTGCCGCCTACAAAACAACAACGAAAAACAACCGAGTTAACCAAAGTTTCTTATTTGGAGTTTCAAGAATGCTTCCTTAACACATGTAGCTGCTTTCAGCTGCACAAATCGCTAAATTTTCTGCCGAAGGAACTCAGGCTGAGTGTAAAATTGTAGCTTTTTCCAAAATTTCAGGAAAAGAGGACAACCTCGCAAGGTAGACCCAAATTTTCGAAAACAATTTCCGGGAACTTTCAGATCCATTTGATTTTGCTTCTGGAATTTCCGGGGTTTTCGGTTGAATGGTTCGCATTTCGGAAAGTTAACACTTTCCGGATTTTCTGGAAACTTTCCGAGAAAATTTCTGTACCATTTGTCCTTGTTCCGAAATTTCCGGAATTTTTGGTCGAAAGGAAAGCGCCCCAGGTATCTTAAAGTCCCTACTCTCGTACCAAGACAACATACAAGAACGCCAACTAAAAACTGTTTAACGACATTTATTTAACTTTGAAACATTTTTTCACTTGTTTTATTAATATCGACACTTCTCTTGAAAATCTTGACAGTAAGCATTTCTATGCGGTAATGTTTAACTTTTGCTACAAGATTTTGCCTTAGTCAGCCCCAAAAATCAAACTTTTGTGTTAGCTATAAGCGAGTGGTTTTCTTTTCAAAACGCAATCGCTTTA
This sequence comes from Oculina patagonica, assembly GCF_052425735.1. Classification (NCBI taxonomy): domain Eukaryota; kingdom Metazoa; phylum Cnidaria; class Anthozoa; order Scleractinia; family Oculinidae; genus Oculina; species Oculina patagonica. The sequence goes on along the minus strand of NC_135761.1, from coordinate 1,613,183 downwards.
ATTTTTAATAGGCTGCCGGCTTTATGCCTTTCCGGCTAGCAATTGACTCGACATGCATGCTACACGTAGTCGAACCTGTTATAATATCGATGAAATACAGGAAAAACCTGCGAGTAAGAGCCTTACATTTAAAAACCTGTTAGGCTAAAATTTGCAACTTAGACCCCATTTTATTATTACTCCTAAAATCTTGGCTCAGTGCTGCACTTATGTCCAGGATTGAACGCAGGTATTGTTTAATGAGTACTTCATGTTTGACTGTGTTATTTGACATTTCCATATTACTTCATATTTGACAAAATTTGGTGTGTTTTGGTGAATTTTTATTAATAAGGACACTTTGTGATGCCTGTCATGAGGAACGTGCATCTCATTAGCGTTCAATCCTGGACATATCTGCAGTGCTCAATTTTAAACTTCATTATATTCTTCACATCATTCTGCCTCAGTTAGTACTCCTAAAATTAAACTATTGTAGCAGTTACAAGATGGTGCGCTTTGACTTTTTCCTTAACAAACGTAGTAAAAAACTTTTATTTTAAACGGACAGTAACCTCAATGCCTTTCAGGCTAGCAATTGACTGGACATGCATAATGTAGGTACACAAATCTGTTATAATAGTTGTACATGGCGCTTTGATTTTAGTTTTGATTCTAGCAATTGACCCAACGATACTGTAGATACGAATCTATTTTACCGTAGCTCTACAAAACAATTTAAGCAAAACAAATTGGCCTATCCTAGCTTTCTCCTTCCCAGGGGGGGGGGGTACTTGCAGTATACATGACGGGGGGGTCCGACGGAGCTTCATATTGCGAACCCAAAAAAATACACGAGCCTGAAATTTTACACCCAAAAAAATACCTGGACCAACAAAATTTTCTATCCCAAGAAATACAAGACCTAGCACCTTGATACTGATTTATTCAATCAAACAGACTTTAAGAGCTAAAAAAATACATGACAGATCTCTCAACCCAAAAAAATACCGAGGGTGTAAATTTTCAACCCAAAAAAATACGTCGGACCTCCCCGTCATGTATACTGCAAGTACCCCCCTGGGTTCTCCTTCAGGTCTCCAGTAGAGAAACGGTGATACATTCAACTCTTTTTGTAAAAACTCGGGATTACGTTTTCAGTTATAACTAGCACTTGTGTTACTTCTGAACAAAACAATGCTTTTTTTATCGAACATATAACTATCATTTACCAAAATTTGCACAACATATTAACAAAGTTTTCAATCACTCTGTCTGACATAGAAAGTGAGTCGGTTCCCAGTCGATTCTCTATAACTCTCTTTTGACGCTATTATCTGGAAATTACCTCAATGCCTTGTAAAAATTTTTTTACTCAGCTAGTCAAAATTACGAAAATAAACTTTTTGCCTCCATTTGGAAGGTAAAGTTTACTTTCTAAGTTATGTTACCCTGTGTATCTCATGCGCCGAACCAATTTTCAAACAAAATTAGAATAATACTTATTCAACATTCACTTGGAACCTCAAAACCTTTTTTTTTAATGTGGGTTATTATTTAGGCTCTTGCAAACATCACAAACTAATTAAAACAAATTTTAAGCAAAATCATTTTAGCTCATCACAGAGAATAACTTATGCGGGTGTTTACTTAACGAGGAAAAACTGTTCCTAGTCTTTAGAATCAATCAGAAATCCACTGGTCTTATTTTCATCTCGGTGCTCTTCAGGGAGTAGTAATACCCCTCCCAGTCATACCAGTTCACACCATCACCGTAGGGGGAGGAACTGCTGTGACGATAGATACCATTCAGGTTTGAGTAGTGACACCATTTGTACCACCAGGCTCCGTGATACTTTCTGGCACAGTTGCCGCCATAGTTGTCATTATCCTGGTCTTGGGTTGTAAATGGTTGACCGTGGTGCTTGCTTGTAAATCACCAGCATTTCCTTAGACATAAAATGAAGAAATGAGAAAATATTTAATAACGCATAAGAAAAAGGTGAAGAAGAAATTAAATCTTCTACACTGATCCTGTTTCCATAGCGATTACCGTGTTATCCAATCGCACAGAATGCCGGACACAAAAAGGCACTAGTTTTTCTACTATACATAGCGTTGATAAAATTTTCTGCCTTTTTTAAGTCCTGAGATGGTAGTATTTTTTAAGAGCAATTTGTATCTGTAACTTCGCCAAATTGGAGAAAGTTTAAAAAGTAAGGTTGTTTAAAATGGGAATATAATCAGTTAAACGACTGAGCGACGGGAAACGAAATATCGGCAATTCCCTTAAGGTATCATGGAAAGAAAATTGGCGTTTGCGTTCCAAGTAAAATTGTGTGCAAACCATCAATGGAAACCTCAATAAAGTATATCAGTATTCTTGTATGTAGAATTTGTTCTACATATATTGGTCTAAAAAACGATGTCTCAGATCTTTCTTTTCTTGCTCCATTAATCTTTTATAAATTTTTAAACTTAAGGAGGCTCGATGTAGTTTTTTTAGCCGAAGGGTGCTTGTTTTGAAAATTAAAATTATCTGGAAAGCCATTGTTCGATTTTTACCAAAATACACCATAATGATCAAATATGACCAAATTTTACTTTTTTACCCGTCAACTAATCACAAAGGTTACCATAGCAACCATTGACGTTTTCTTTTGTTCTCAAACAAGCTTGATTTTCTCGAAATCTAGATTGACTCTTGGTATTCATTTTTTGATATGTTCAAGTATAGTAGATTGACTACCTGTACACAAAATGTTAGGAAAATCTGTAAGAGCGTTTTTGAGTAAATCAAGCATAAAGTTTTTGCTATTTTCTAATAATTCCCTACACTTGGCAGTGGATATATTTTAACAAATTAAAGCAAAAACTCTTTCGCCTTTAGTTTATGGTTTTAGATGGTGTAAGTATTTATATTTCAGTAAGAGTAACTGCGCTCAAATAATACAAAACAATTTAAAAGCGCCTATTTTATATTAAAACAGGGTTTTTCTGAAAATTTCATTCTTCATTTACTTGAAAACGCTCTTACAGATTTTTCTAAAATTTCGTCAACAGTTTGTCAATCTACTAAACTTTAACATATCAAAAAACAAACACCAAGAGTCAATCTAGATTTCGAGAAAATCAAGCTTGTTTGAGAACAAAAGAAAACGTCAATAGTTGCTATGGTAACCCTTGTGGCTAAGTGACGCGTACAAAATTAAAATTTAGTCATATTTGATCATTATGGTGTATTTTGGCAAAAATCGAGCATTGGCTTCAAGGATAATTTTAATTTTCAAAACAACCACCCATCGACTAAAGAAACTACATCGAGCCTCCTTAAAAATTGCGTTTTTAGGGCTTCTTCAAGTTTTAAAATTCACAAAAAATAACGAAGCAAGAAAAGAAAAATCTGAGACACAGTTTTTTAGACCAATATATGTAGATCAAATTCCACATAAAAGTTTAGTCGCTCACGTAAATGTGTTCTCAAATAAACCTAATATTGCGCAGCATCATAATTACAAAGAAAATGTCGACGTTGCTTATTATGGTCTATATGATCAAAACAAAATTTAAAATTGCAATCTTTATTCAATAAGCTTTCAGAAAATATACACTTAATTGGGGTTACCTTTGATGGTTTGCAGGCAAAGTATATTTCACTTGGAACGCAAACGCCAATTTTCCTTCCGTGATAACTTACCTGAGTAAGAGTCGAGGATCAGCTTGTACTTGTCATTCTCACTCATAACACCAAACATGTCGTACTCGGCATAAGCAGTATTCCCTTCGAAGTCTTCCAAATCCACATGCAGCCTGTTGTTATCATTTGAGGTCAGCCGGTGGATCTTCTCATTTCCGAGCCAAAACTCGCCACTCAGGTTGCCAAATCCATGTTTGTAGTCGTTCCAATAGAGGAAGAAATCTACCGACCCGTCCAGTCTCTTCTGAAATACTGTCCACCCCCCACCGGCTGTTGTTTGGTCACAAAACACATCAAAGGCAGGCAATTTATCAGGTTTGATTGTGTACACACCGTCTCTTCTTTCACCAGATTTGTAAATTTCAGCGCAGTTTCTGTATAAAGCTGCAGGAGAAAAGAAAAACGCTGGACTAAATTTCAGTGTGGCAAAGCAGTTTGTGCCTGGAAGATTTTTGGATCTCAAGAAAACAAATATATTTTTTTAAATTATCAATACACGATACCCTGACTACAGTCCGTTCCAGTGAATCCAGCGCGACAGATACAACGAAAACCTTTACTGGTGAATCCAGCTTGACAGGTGCCATTATTCAAACATGGGCTGCTACTGCATGGATTCTGTTGAGAGAAGATTTTCTACATTGAAATGTTTTAGATCGCTAAAAAAAATAAAAGCATTCTAAACGCGATTATAATTCGATTTAAATTTTGACTATAAGTATTTTAGCCTTTAAGTATTTTAAGGTAAAATGTTATCTGACCACTTCTGTATGATTATTAAAAGTGTAAATCGTACGTTACCTCGATGGCCAGGTAGGTGAAATATGGTTTATCCACAAGGATCATGGTAATTTGGTTTTCATCCGTGGCGTTGTTCAACTCGCATTTGTGTTTTCCTCCTTCTAAAGGACCCAAATTGATGGACACACAATTGGACTCCATATAACACAACAATCGACAGGTCCCTTCATTAGGCACCTCCTCACTTCTGATCACGCGATTCTTCATCGCCTTGTTTGCAACTGGTTCCTTGAACTCGATGTTGCGACATTCATCGCCTGTTTGAGGCACAAAAAATATTATAATAATGAATTTCCGCTATAAAACGTAAATTTTGCACCTTATATGTAATAACACTGGCTCACTTTTTCTGATCTCCGTTTTACTCTTTTCAAGCCGGCGCTTTTGACAGAAGAAAAAATAATATAGACGAGACTCACTGCGGAAGTTTAAGGAGGCGATTGGTGAAAGAAACATGGTCTACTTTAATTTATTTTTGCGGTACATCTCTTTTATACAGCGAATCATTTTGTTTGCGTAATAATCGAACCTAATGGCAGTTACTTGGTGTAGCGGTCGATATAATCACAAAAACTGAACATGGCGAAACAAAGGATTTAAAAGGCAATGACCAATACCCAGACCGCAGCACATGAGCTAACAACAAAAGTTTCCTTACGAGGCTGAGGTATACCCAACCTAATTCAAGGCACATTAAAAAATAGTGAAAAGTATATTGTAAGAACTTTATCGAGGCTAAGCTTGACTTGATGGGTAACAAAAGAGATATTTAAAACACAGCCAAAAATACTTGTCAGAGACATTTTTAGCATTTTACACTGTACGGTTCATGATAGGAAAAATGAGTACCTTAATACGCTCGGTTTTGACGTATGATGCTTACATTTAACTATGCTAGAGAAGGTAGGACACGTTTAATAACTTATGGCATAAAATAAATTCGGCAGAGATATGAAGATCAAGGATCGGGAAACTCAAATTAAACATGAAAAAGATACTTACCAAAGCAGCCACAACATAACGGGAAAATGATTCCAAGTGAAATACAAAGGATGTAAACGATAGTTAAAGTTTTATTTTTGAACTGAATCCTCAAACAGGCCATTCTTCTGGATGTGGAGACGTCAGAGAGTTCAAAGTGAATGTTCTGTAGTTTTAGGCAGCACACATACGATTTATTTTGACAGAGGAAGTCATAAAAACTGCAGAAGGTGTTCCTGCGTTGAATTATTTATGTGGCTTAATATAATGGGCAAATATTTAGCATTGTCTTGTTGCGTCAGTGCCGGATACTTTAAACAGTTTCCAATCCATAATTTAAAAACTTTTTTTAAGATTAATAAATGTTTTTGGAAAATGTTATCCCTCGACGTTCTGTTTGTTTTTCTTTAACTATTTTAACTATCACAAAAACGAGCATTATCAACAAAAAACTGCAACGAATATTCATTATATGTGTGGACAGGCTTAACATTCTGACAGGATGGAAAGATGTGTTAATTACCCTTAATCGAACCATTCGTGACTCAAGTTATTGAATTTCATGGCATGTGTCATTTTTAGTTCATTTGTTTTTCAAACGTATATAAGCCAAGCTGAAGATAAACAATTAACCATGTTTGTTCAGTGCCTACGTCGTGTTACGTGCCAACGCCGTATTTAACATTAGCATCAGTTTCATAATTAATAACATTTTGTACATACGTACAAACACATTAATTTGATCCCACAGGCGCTAATTTCCCTGCTTGAAAATGTTTGTGAGACTCGCTTTTCATAATTAGCTGTATATTCGAACAGTACAGACCTTGAGGAAGGCAAACGGTGTGAGATAACCGGAAAAAAACGAAATTGCAAAACAAAACACATGTAATGACATATAGGGGGACTCGTGTCTGATGTTATTGTAAATATCTGCTCATCAGGATCATAATTATACTTTGGAAAGTTATCGCCGCTTACGCTCACTACGATACGTACACTGCAAAACATTTTTGTGCTATTCAGCTTAACATTTTAGTTCTTTAAGAAACTCGACGTTTTATAACAATATTAATACGTTAATTGAACGACTTTGGAAAAAGTTGATATTTTAGATGATGGTAAAAACAGGTGATTCGGGGAGAGAAGACGGAATATTGACAAGTTTGACCTGTTGTGAGACAAATATCTTTTAGACGTTTGGCAAACACATTTATTTTCTAGCGATTTCAATATATATTAATTAAGGTCTCTAATTTTCCGGGAGGCTTAACATAATATAAAGCGCCTTTCCAAGAACTAAACTAAACTTACAGAATTTGTTATTACAAATTCTGAGGATTTGTTCATGCTCATTTTTTCTTGAAAAAATATTATTGCTCAATAGTTGGTTTCTTTGAGAATTCTATAAGAGAGGGTTTTATCAATAAATATTCATCTAAGCGGATAGAATAAATAGTTGAATAAAATGAAAAGAAATTAAACAAAAAAACATGATGTCTCAATTAGCCTAGAAAATTCCAAATAACTCACATTATTACTCGATTATTGCATTGTATGACATACTGTGTTATTGTGAATTTTAGGCTTATTTATTAATTTGGGAATAATTTTCTCGTCTTATGTTCAATAAATGTTTCTTCTGGCATTAGTCCCAAAACCTAACAAATTAAACTTTATTTAGTATCTAAACTTTGTCACGTCAAACTGATCTAAGCATATTTTGCTCGTTGGTAATGCGGCATCAATTTTCACCTGTCAGCTAATAGCTTCAAAGATAACTAATACATAATAATAATAATAATAATTTTTCTTTTTTTAAATAATTTTATTTCTCTATTTCTAAAATATTTACAATGGCTAAAAATACATTCTGACTTAAATTTGAGCATACATTTCAAATACGACTTATTTTTGGTTGTATATATTATATTATTATATATTGTATTATTTATATATATATAATATTATTATATTATATTATATTATATTATTTATTACTATTATAATAATAATAATAATAATAATAATAATATTAATAATAATAATAAACCGCGCTGGATTTGAGGTAACCAACAGGCGCGTAGGTCGAGTTGGTTATCAATCACCTCATATCCAACAAGTGCAATTGGGATAATTATTTTTATAGCAAATTCACACCTCGGTTATTGATGTATAAAATTTTTGAGAACACTACTTTACTTCACTTTTTGTAATAATCAAATATAAGGGGGGGGGGGGGGGGGGAGTGCATTTGACCTAAGATGCAAACCACCTAAGACGCATTTTACAGAAAAAGCCATTTAAACAAAACTACGATCTGTCATCACACGCAGGGTAAACTCTATATCAATAAACAAATTCTCCTTACAGGTCTCCAATTGTTTATCCAAGCACAAGTTGGGAGAATGTTGTTTTTTCTCTATTTCGGCACTTCCTTCGGTACATGTCGTGATCATCTCTCCATCACGTACCGATTTCCTGAATTTGCATCGATCATTGCCTAATTTTCAAATTTCCAACTAACTATTGAGTGACAGCCAAAAGAAGAAAAAATCGAAAGGGCAACCTAAAACGAGGTAAAGAAACTTGATCATGCCTAACAGGGTCCATTGATTTGTCAAAGTTTAGTCTTTGTGAAAAAACGTCCATTTTCGTCAACTGATTACCACATTTTACCCATTCTCAGATCGCTGGTGGATACCATAATACAAGCTCAATACAGGTCGTGTCAGTTCCATTCCTCATCACTAATCCCCGTTCCTAACACCACGCATTCGCTTAGATAACAATAAAAGGTAAGATGAGGTTGAGCAAGATATTCAGTTTGCCTCAGAACAGATCAAGAGTGTGTTGCCATCGGAAATGGAAGTTAGCAATCATTAATGCTGGTCAAAATTTATAACGAAAGACTGATCTCAGTCTTAAAAGGACAGTGTCACGAGGAGTCTTTTACGTTTTGTGTAAACGTTTCTAGGACTAGGACGAGCAAACACTCAATGATAAAAAAGTAAACTTTAAAAATTAAAAATAAAAACCTGAATTTTGTCCAAGATGTGAAAACCCTGTACTATTATAAATCAATGGTTTTTGATGTGATTTTCTTCCACGTAACACTGTCAACTTGAAAACGTCGGCCCAACTTTGATGCTTCCACCTGCAAAACAACCAACCCAGTGTATGGTATCTCTTGCCGCCGTTGTTCTGCGATCTACATCGCTGAAACTGGCTGCACACTACGGCAACGCATCGTTGAGCACATCGAGAAGAACCCTGCCAGGCTTTCCTGCATCCTCGTCGTCAAGATGCACAAGTCCGTGGCATCATGTTCTGCGATGGGAACAAACAACGAGAACGTCAAGAAAAGCGACTCATCTTCAATCTGGGAACCAGTCAGCCGCTCTGACTGAATGTAAGTCGTCGTCGCGCGCAGCTTGCATTGAAACTTTAAATTTTTTTTTGTGGCGCTAGCAAATTTCTCAACGAAATAGCAACTTGACTTCCAATGAGAAAGGGCTAAGCCCGAAACGTCTGGAACTATATATTGTTAAATTGGCACTTTTTACTTGAACACGAGAACTTAATTTTACCAAGTGATAGGTATGTGTCGTTAAAGTAAAGTGTGTTTATATATTTAACAATTAGTGAAAATTGCCGGATCATTATCGGCAATAAAATGCCAAAATTTTGGTGCTGCCGAATTGCACTTTTGAGGGCCTTTATCTGGAGCATAACCCGAACCTTCCTACCCCCTCCCTCTAGAAGCGGCCAGGCCTACAACTCTTCAGAAAGCTTACTACGCCCCTGTAATGGAAAGAGATTGTTGTTGCCTCATGGCCCAAAGGGGAAGAAGAGGATTAAAAAAATTGTTGAATCAGAACGTATAGCGGTTTACCAAACAGTGGTAATTCCATTCGCGCTCCCAGCGTAGATCGACGACTGTCAGCCGCTAGTGCCGAGCTGAATGAATTACGCAGGGTAAAACATTTTCCATTTCATTGTTTCCACATCATTCAAGTAGTAAAAACTGAAGCAATTTACAATCACAAATGCGGTTTGATAAACAACATAACCATACTATCAATTATATTTTGTTAATAAGTAATGTCCCCATTCCAGGCATTTATCCATTCGTTCTTATACAACAGGGTGGGGTTAAAAACAAATTACCATTGATAAACGTCTAACTAACTACAAAACACCTAACTCAGATATAAACCGATCGGTAGGAGGGCTGGGTGTCATAATCTGCGCAATATGATTGTCCAACAACTAAATAAAAGCAATTAGTTACTTCTATTTTGACACTTTAAGCCGTTTCCCTTGGATTTGCTTTAATTAGTCAAACATTACAATTTTACCACCGACTTCTCGAACTAATTTTCGTTTCCCTTGGAGGTTCGAGAAATCGGGATGTATTTACCAAAATATGTACAACATAAGCAAGATTACAATCGTTCTGTCTCACGTATTCAGTATTCGTTTTCAGTTGTACCTTTAACCCCTTTTCACACCATGTTCTGAGAGGGA
>NC_135761.1:1551357-1602695 GCF_052425735.1 Oculina patagonica | reverse complement strand
AGGACTTGAAGCTAAGTCCACATTTAGTCTTCCTGTTACTTGAACACAACCAGGAAGGCATGGGCACCTAAACAATGGTCTCTTACCAAACACGAAACCATAACGTCTTTCGAAGCCTGGAGGCAAAACCTGCAATACACTCTTTCGCTCGATCGCAACTTTGCAAGCTTTCTAGCTGACGGCGTGACATGGTTGAAGAAGTCCCCTGGCAGTCCTGTACGCGGCTTCCAAGACGACGCTGAATCTGTTCCTCAAAGTAAAGTAAAGCAACGCTATGGCACCGAGCTGCGGTCCAAGTCTCTTGCTTCTCTCAAGCCTGAAATTTCCCAAGCATTGGATTCCCTCCTAAAGGAAATCCACACCACTACAGATGCTAAGATCTTGCGTTCGACAGCGTCAAAACTCAGGTTACCTTCTGTGCGATCTTGCCCCTTGTGCAAACAAGCTGGGCGCAACGGCCGCCACTTCTTAAGTAAGTGCATTTACCTACCTGCTGAAGGCCATGCATTCCTCGCAAAAGCTCGCCTCACATGCAGCTTCGATGAAGAAGTCGACCTGAGGCGGAGGTCCTGTTGTCTCCACCCTAACCTTCCGCCAGGATCGTTTCGCGTTGTGTTAGCACCAAACAATCTCCTCATTTCCACGCCCTCTATCAACACCACTGGCTTAAGCTCACCTTGGACACTGGCGTCGAAACTGTTGCTCGTAGCATTGATGCTCCAATTGTCAAAACATCCCAACAGGCCTTACAAGTGGATGGTGTTACGCCACTTGTTGTTGGTGAGACCCACCTCACCCTGTCACGAGCTGCCAAACGCCTCACACTCGATGTCCTGGTAGTTAATGACTTTGACGTTGACATTTTGGCTGCACCCAATCTTACGTTCTGCGCTCATTCACCCCTTCCACCATTGTCCTTCCTGGCGAGTATCTCGGATTGGATGTACCACCCGACTTAGGCCTTGACTGCACCCTGGCCATTGAGGCTCGCACCGATACACCATCCAACAAATGCTCCAAAGTCTCACAGCTCTGGCCTCAACCCCTTATTGCTGAAGCAGTAGCTAACAAAGTCCGGATAGTCAACAACACTACGAAGCCAAGTACAGTCCGACGCCACGAACATCTTTGCCAAGCACATCACACCACAACCTTGGATCCCCCGTCTCCTACAATTGGGTCCCACCCATTACCTTCTCCCCGCCCCTAAGGGACGCACCTTAACCAAGTCTGGCTTTTCTCTGATGCTGTCACGATTGCCCCGACAACGTCTTACCTGAAAACATCCGCAACCCCTCTATTATCGGGTACAATGGCGCATCGGGCCCTATCGAAGCTACTGTCAACAAGGGGCCTGTACAGCCCCCGCAGCGAAAGGGTCGTTTTTCTCAATATTCCTGTGATAAGCTAGTCCAGTTGCAAGAAACGTTTCAGCGCCCAGAGGACGGTGGGGTCACTGTAGAGTACCTCAATCCATCCTTTCTCGTCAAACTGCCGTCTGGTAGATTTCGCCTTGTCACTGCTTTTACAGATGTCGGTCGATACAGCAAACTACAACCATCACTGATGCCTGATATCGACTCGACTCTCCGGACCATCACCCCATGGAAGTACATAGTCTGACCTCACCCGCGCGTTCTACATGACACCGCTTTCAAAGGCTTCCATGAAATACTGTAGCGTCGCCACCCCGCTTCGCGGCATCAGAGTTTACACCAGATCTGGCATGGGAATTCCCGATTCAGAGACTGCATTAGAAGGAGGGATGTGCAGCAAAACTCGCCGACGACCTTTACTGTGGCGGCGACACTTCGCAAAAGCTCATCTCTAACTTGTCACGTATTCTCGAGGCACTTAACCGTTGCAACCTAGGAGTGTCTGCAACAAAAATTGTCATCTGCCCCAAATCAACCACAATCTTGGGCTGGATCTGACAAGGCTACCTTTCCGTGAGCCCCCATCGCATCGCTGCACTCACAAGCTGCCCTGCACCCGAGTCCATTAATGGTTTGCGTTCCTTCATTGGCGCTTACAAAGTCCTTTCCCGTGTACTCCCCCACTGCTCTCAACTCGTGGATCCTTAGCTAGTCTACAATCTCATGACCTACTTCAGTGGGATGACCACCTTCGTCAGAAATTTACCGGTGCACAAGAAGCTCTTACCTCAAACGAGGCCATTGTCCTTCCACGTGCTTCTCAGGCCCGTAGGCTGGGGGTGTTCGGTACGAACCCCCCACTGACCGAAAAGGTCCGGTCCGCGGAATGATACAGCATATTGTCCGCTTAAAAGAATTTTTTCTGACTTTATTTGTATTTATTTTCAACAAAAATAACATAATAAACGAGTACACTTTTCACCTGAATTCCCCTCTTTTTTCGGTTTTCAGACTAGAACCAAAGGCAGATCGTGACACAAATGCATCTCTTATTGATTCCACTGATTTGAATATATATTGCGGCCCGTTTTACAAATTTCAATAAGTTCTGAGAATTTGGAAGGGTAGGCTTAAGCAAACCGCTTAAAAGTTTAATTCTAGTATTCAAAAGTCTCATTTTTAAAGCCATCAACATCTGCATGTTGTGACAACTTATAATTAATGTGAGCATCGATGGGGAAAGTCGCTTGTCTAACCTTGCTATTCTATGCTTCCATTATGACACCCCTGTGCACCTTGACGCTGTTGAGCTCACTTACACCCCGTAGACAACAACCTCTGATACGTAACGGTGGTTATGGCATCCAGCCTTTAGGCTAGTACTCTAGAGCATACAAATTTTTCAGCATCGTATTTTTTCAGTTCATGCTGGAGCTTTTTTCAAGATAAAATGAAAACGGCAATATTTACTGGTAACGGATCACATATCTCTTCCCTTTCGCGATGAGATCAAGGCTCATCGCGCAAGTGAAAACTCTGGAAAATTGCAAACATGTACAATGATATGTGACGTTAAGGAAAAGCTCTTTTATATATAGGAATAAGTGAAAATAAGTGAAATCCTCTGTTGTGAAATCTTCGACTTTATGTGCTGCCAAAATACAAGTAAAATCACCATAAAGTAAAAAAAAAGGCCTCTTCAAGGGTCTTTATCTGAAAAAAAAAAAATCCCCATGGAAGCATACCCTTGCTGGATCTTCGAAAACGGCGGCCCTTACGGGCCAGTTGACCAGGTCTGCAGCTCTTCAAAAAGCGGGCTTTGTAACGCCCCTGATAGCATTTCGTGCGCACTGGTAAAGGGAATAAAGAGAAAAAATTACTAAGCAAATGTTCAGTTTGGTTTTCAAGAGAAAACGAACGTACCTGGGCAAAAACCAGGCCACGGGCCTGCCTCTGTTCCACTTTGGATTGTGACTGATGGCTCTGTGACAAAACGCTGTCTGGGAGCTACCTTGTACGTCACTTGCCAAGACCGCCTGCACCTAGCAGGCTTCTACAGCGCTAAATTACGAAAGCATCAGGTTACATGGATACCTTGCGAAGTGGAGGCGCTTTCTGTCGCAGCCGCCGTAAAGCATTTTAGCCCATTCATCATCCAATGCAAACACCGTGCCTGTGTCCTAACAGATAGAAAGCCTTGCGTTCAGGCTGTGAACAAACTTTGCCGAGGCGAATTTCCCGTCAGTCCACGAGTCACTTCATTCTCAACCACGGCCAGTAGATTCCAAGTTAGCCTCCAGCATCTCGCCGGCAACGCCAATTTACCCTAGAATGCCACGGACTCCAATGCTAGATCTGCTCCTTCATTTACGAAACCGAGAATTCAGTCGTACGTGGTATCTCCATTAAAAATCCTAGAAAATAGCATGCGCCTACTATTCACCAGCAGACCAGCATGATTCAGTGTACAAAATGAGCGCTCCGACCTACGCCGTGTGTGCGCACACTTGAAACAAGGCACACGACCATCTAAGAAATTAACTAACATTAAAGATGTAAAGCGCCATCTCAATGCCACCTCTATTTTGAAAGATGGCCTGCTTGTTGAGCAATGTCAACAATCGCTTTCCCCACCCACTGAGCTGATTGTGGTACCTCGCTCTGTACTTGATGGCCTACTCGCAGCCCTTAACATCAAATTAGATTACCCTTCAAAGCACCAACTTCAAATGGTTGTACAGCGCCACGTTTTTGCCCTGGATATGAGTACCGCCATCACCCGCGTGTCCAATTCCTGCCACACCTGTGCGTCACTTCAGAAGTTCCCTGCGCCCTTGCCAGCCAATCATCAGACGATTCACTTGACGTTGTAGGCGCGTCATTTGCAGCTGATATCATCAGGCGTTACCGCCAATTCATCCTACTTTTGAGGGAATGTACCACATGCTACCCTGTGTCCTGCCTTGTATCCGATGAAAAGAGCGGTACCCTTCGCGATGCCCTCTCCCGATTGGTCGAAGGACTATATCCCCTTTATGGTCTACAGGCAGTCATACGTGTCGACCCTGCACCCGGATTCATTTTTCTCAAGAACACCAATGCCTTACAGTACCTTTTTGTGTCGATTAAAGTAGGGCGCGTCAAGAACATCAACAAGAATCCCGCCGCCACAAAGGCAGTGCTAGAACTTGAAGAGGAGCTATTACGCCCTGTGAGTAAACTAGGCCTTACCATCGCCACAGCCCGTTTGAACTCCCGACTGCGCAGCCAAGGTCTTTCCTCCCTTGAGCTTTGGACACAGCGCAACCAGGTCACCAACGAACAAATACCCTTAAACGACCTGCAGCACATATTAGCGAAACACCAAGCCCGCAAAACCAATCACCAGGTGGGTAATGCGCTACATTATTGTTAGCATCGACGGAGAGTGGTGTTTCATTAAGAAGTTCGCCGGCTTTCAACTCAGGGCTACATCTTACAAAGTAAAAATAACCGAATGTTACAGTATACCCCCTACCATTCCACCACTGGCATACCCGACAGTCACCCCTATTTTGGATGATGACAAATGTGAAAGGACCCTTGAACAAGCTCCGCCTGATCTACCGCCCTTCCTCCACCAGACCTTCTACGCCCACCAAGCCTGGAACGGTCAGCCTCTCCCCCATGCCAAGCCGAACACCCACAAGACACAGCTTCAACCAACATAAGCCTTGTTGCAGCTGCAGTCCCTACACCTCCACAACCTATTACATGCGATTTGCCTGAACAGACTATCTCAGAGTCAAGACCTCAGCACACCCGCATACCCCCAGTGTACCTACAAGAATACATACTCGACTAGTGGGTTAAGCCAGATTATCGGGAGTTACCCAACTCGTTTAACAAACTTTGCATTTATTCTTAAACTGTTTGGTGAAAACCGAAACATTGTGTTAAACCTATAATTGTTGGATTATGCCCGTTTTGTTGTTTAAGGAAGAAGACGTTGCGCCAGCCGGCGTTGTTAGCTGCGCATGCGAATTATGCTTCATTTTTCTGACCCACTTGTTCTCCTGTTCTGAGTCGCCATCTTGTAGCAATCTTGTTGTTATTGTGATTAAACTGTTTGGAGTTGCTATTTTCGAGTCGTCTTGTCTTCATTACTTGCGTAGTGTGCAGTATTGCTGATTAGTGTTATAGTGAAACTTCAAAGTGCTTGTTAACGTAATGTTTATGTTAATCAGTGGGCAGAACAAAAATCTTTACCTTACCAAGAAGTGGATTATGATTTTTTCTCAGAGGATACATACAAAGGACACTGGAAGTTAGATGGTTCTGATCCAGATGTAAGGTCAGTTGATTTAATAGTTTTTGCAGCTAAATACGAATTTGAAGAGATTTTTACCTGCTGTCGGACCCTACCTTCCCTATGTGGAAACAACGGTCTAGTACGACTTGCCAGATCGAAACTAGAGTCTTCAGGCCTTTTCTTATCGTTGAAAAGAAAATACGTTACGTTACGTTCGGTTGCGTAAAATTAGCTTAGCGCTCGGAAATACATATACAGTAACTTTCAAATAATTTTAGGTTTTAGAGAGGGAATAACGTTAAACTGCTGACCCTTATTCAATTATCAATAAGTCCTTAAGGCAAGAACATGATTTGAAAAGCTTGACAATAAAAAATGATTTGAAGAGAACCATAAATTCAAATGTTTGTACTTTCCCCTTGCAGATAAAATGGTTTGGAGTCCTTTACAGAGGGCCGGTGCCGTAACAGCAAGGCGATGCCTTTTGGAAAAGATGTGTACGCTACTGTGCCTAACGTTAACATCGGGGTCTACACTTTTACAATTGCTTTTTGGATAAGATTTACAGAACCACGTAATCATAATGATAAATTCAATTATTTAATACACGGTTCTTCAAAAACTGGGCAAACACTTGCCCTTTATTTTAGGTTATTCAAGTCTGCAGGTAAACTGGTCCTTGGCCTCGAAGTCGAAGACAAAATGTTTGGTGTCACATTATATCGCGAAGTAGTTTTCGACTTCACTGGAAGGGAGAAAATAGTTGGGAAGTGGATTCATGTTGCCTTAACATGTCTGCAATACACGGTCAGGATTTTCGTTAATGGTCTACGAAAGTCTTTTAAATATGCAAGGTTTTGGAAGACCCCAAATTCAAGAAATGTACCTCCTAAGAAAACGTTCACTATTGGGTATTTTGATGACGCGATGAAGATGCATGGAACAATAATGGATCTTTACATCATTGGATTTCATTTGTCCCAGGACAAGATTTCCGACTTGCACAGAGGTCAGCAAACTGTTAAAAACGTTATTCTTTACGTTTCATGAAAAGGTGGAATAGCTACATATGAACTAAGGGTGTTTTTCGTGTACTCTCATGAAAGAACAAAGAAACGAAATATAGGAAGAAACAAGCAAGCAAACGAACAAGGAAGAAACGAAAAAAACAAGAAAGGCAATAAAAAGATCGGAAAGAAAGAAAGAAAGCAAGAAAGAAAGATAGAAAGAAAGAAAGAAAGAAAGCAAGAAAGCAAGATAGAAAGAAAGAAAGAAGAAAAAAGGGAGAGAGAGAGAGAGCAAGAAAGCAAGAGAGAAAGAAAGAGAGAAAGAGAGAAAAGAGAGAAAGAAAGAGAGAAAGAGAGAAAAGAGAGAAAGAAAGAGAGAAAAAGAAAAGAGAAAGAGAGAAAGAAAGAAAGAAAGAAAAAGGAAGAAAAAAGAAAGAAAGAAAGGATGGAAAGAAGAAAAGAAGGAAGTAAGAAAGAAAGAAGGAAAGAAAAAAGAAAGAAAGATTGTGATTACTAAATTGCCCATTAAGCAGGGAATAAGATATGCAATATGACGTGCTAGCTTGGTATATTATGAAGTGTCCATTTCAAAAAACTTCTTTTCATGTTTTTCCCAGTTTTTTATTAACCCATAATGGTTATTTTGGGCAGTCATATACTCATTTCTTTCTTTATTACTACTTATTTTTGTAAATTAAATTTGGGTACGAATAAAACTGTTGTTTTTGTTGTTTGTAGGTTTCCCGTTGTTCATAAACCAAAGAAAGGAAGTAAAGGGAAGTACTGTGAAGGTCACGTGGAGACAAGAATTGTGTTCTTCACATGTAGTTTTGTACGTTTATTATAGAGAGGTGTTGCCAGGGATTAACGCAAGAAGGTGGGAGGACGTTAGAGTGCCACAACTTGCGAACCACTATAACCTTGAGCTGAAATGCTTTAAGCAATTTGAAATTGCAGTAACTGGACGGAAAGCAGTTGACAAACTCAATCCCTGGAAAGTCAAGACAGGCCAAGGTAAGAAGAAAAGTATTTAAAAATGAAGTAGTTTAAAGAGGGAAGTCCTCGACTTACGTGAGTTAGATCAGCTTATAAATATACAAACTTATGAAAAACCAATCAAGTAAATCTGGAGCTTGTGTGTGAGTCAGGCTAAGGAACCTCGACTTTAATATCTGTTGAAATAAGAGACAAACTGGATTGGTAAAGAATGCCCAAATACGTTCTTGAATAGAGCTAAAATACACATTTAGAAAGAAACTCACTGTTGTGACAGTTGTCACTAAAAGCAAGCGAACGACATAAAACAAATACACTATAGTCTAAGTTTTGTGTAATTGTAAGTCAAACTATCCATTTTGAGAAAGGGAGAGGAAACATTTGCCTTTAGGCTTGTCGTTTATTCAGATTACTCGTTTTTATGTTTTAACACTTGATATTGTCAGAACAACATAGGTTTGGCAACTTTGCGTGTTAAATGCACAGATTTATTGTTTTATTTTGTCTCTTTTCTCTTTTATTATGTTTCCTTGTAAAGCGCCATAGGCAATTAATGGGTTAGGCACTGTATAGTCATGATCATGATCATCATCGTCATCGTCATCATCTTCATCATCATAACATCTGTTACAATAACTAAAGAACATAAAAATAGAAAAACAAACTCACCGTTATCACGGTTGTAACTAAGACCACGCTACCATATTTTACAAATACACTTTTGCGTATATCTAGTGTACGATTCAAAGCTATTTATTGTATTATCATAAAACGTACCCGGCATTCAAGAACAGTAGAGAAAACATGAGCCGTTAGACTAGTCGTTTTTTTTTTTTCAAATTACAAGTTTATTTTACAAATTGATATATGTCAGAACAATACATAGCCTTGGCAACTTGCACATTTATACTTGCGCTTGATATGTTCTCTAATTTTAATTTATTTAGCGACCAATTTTTTCCCGTCTTTAGATTTTCCACGGATCAAAAGCCTGGCAGTAAAGGAACGAAATGTAAACATCACATGGTTGCCTCCATTCGAAGGAGAGTGTCAAGTCTTTTGGTATCTAGTCTACTATAGAGAAGTAATTTCCGGAGAAAGCAGAGGCCAATGGAACGCAGTTAATGTTTCAAAACACAATACAACCCACTACAATCTTCAACTGCCATGCTACAAGGAATATGAAATAACAGTTACTGCATGGAGTGAAAATGGAGAAACACCTTTGAACCAAACGAAACTGTGGAAAGTCGAAACTGGAATAGGTAACTAGACTCAGTACAGAGAGCGGGGTGTGCAAGTATACTATTTTTTCATGCAACTGAAAACAAAGAAATGAAAATACATAGCTGTGTTTTGAGGTCCTCCAATAGATGTTGGATTTCCTCTTAAACATTGGTATTTTATCAGTGTTAGGTTTTAACAACCTATTTTCCTCTTGAATTAAAGGTCAAATGAACCAAAATTTCGACATTCTTTGTTTTGTCATTTTAAAGCAACCAAACACTTTAACAATCCTTTATTAAGTAAACTTAAAGAGAAATTTTGCTTTCTGCGCTTTTAAGCGCGAACTACGGCAAAATCTACGAAGATTTCCGAAGGCTCCAAGAAAACGTGTCCAAAATGACCGCGCACTGGAATGGAAGGAATGGAACGAGCTCTGAGTTTAGTGACGTCATAATTGGTTTTTGACGGCTTTGCGATCGAAAAGACGGCTGCAAAGTGAGACTGAGACAGTGTAAGAAGTATTCTTTCAGAGCTTATAGTTTTACACTGAAAATGTCAGAGGCGGACTTGGTCAGTGTCGGGTTCTGGCTGAATCCTCAGAATTGTCAGCGTCTGGCGATTGGAATTGTTCAACGTTTGACAGGATAGGACCTAAAATTTTATAAAATAGTAGTAACATCACTACTACATTGACATCTAGTTTAAAAGAGTAAATTTTTGAGCTTATGGCGGTATGATGTTTTCAAACACTGGATGGAGTTTAATTAAAATCATCGGCTACTCCACAGCTGAAATACAGGTTTCTTGGATTTGCCTGTGATCATGACTTGCGCGGCTAGAAACGATGACACAGGAAAATAACACAAAGTTCTTGGGCTAAAAGACAAATTTCTATTCATTGTTTTGTTCGTACTCGGGAGTCACAGTGGAAATACAAAAGCTCTACGTACAAAAAATTAATTTGGCTTAAAGAAGGATATTTCTAGATGCAAATTCGTAAGCTCAGGGCATCACGCAGTGTAAAAATTTTGATGAATAAATTATTGTCGTTTTCAGCTGATGAAAAAAATTGCGTTAATACAAAGCGTTTATAGACCTTTACCACGGACACAGAGAGTTTGCCTTTTATTACCTGTTTTCGTTTCATATTTTGTTATTTAGCTGGTACATTTCATTTAGTTTTCGAAATTAAGATTGCAAACCCAACCTAAATACAACGTCATAGGGTTATACGCGTCAAAAAAAAAAAAACGTGCAAGTGGAAGCCAACTAATTGGTAAGGATAGCAGGAGGGCATTTTGCGTGCGCATGCGTGCAACCGCTGTACAAAGACCGCGCGATCTTGGGAATAAAATGGCGCGGAAGATTCAAACTGTGTTTTTTTGTACTGATCATCGTCACAAAATTTAATATAGACGTGAATTTCACTAAGAAAAAGTGTTTTGTGTGTGGCAAGGCTCTTATAAAGCAGATTTTCTGGCCTGCTTCGGGATTGTTGTTGCAAATCATGGGAAAATATGTGGGACAGGTAGGAAAGCCTTCACCGACAAAAATCAAACAACCCGTAAAAAGAGGAAAACATTTATCCGTGTGCTGGAGTGTGATATATTAGGATCAAAACTTCACATCAAATCAATTGCTGTAATACAGGCAGAGTGCGCGCAGTATTATAGCTTGTCGGGAGATTTTTTCGCCTAAAGGGACGGCCATCAAAGAAAAGGGTTTTCCCTGAGGGAAAAGACATGTTTGGGTGTTCTGCACATGATAATGCACCTCACTGATGACTCCAAAGCAAAGACTGGCAAACAGGGTTTCTTGGAACAAGCACTGCAGTTCTTTAAAACACATTTAGGCGACACAGAAGTAAAACATTCGTTATAACAGAATGAACATCAATCTTAAAGAAATAAACGTTGAATAAAAAATTGAAAATAACATTGTTTATAGCTAAAAATTATTTCTAAAGACATTTTATGCAGCAGTTATTAGAACGTTTCTGAACAATATATATATCGCTTGTTCGTTTCGTGCTATTTTTTGACTGGTGATCAAGGCTAGATTTTGATAAAGGAGCCAAAAATGTACTAATTAACATAGTAAAATGTAAGCAAATAGTCTACCAGCAAAGAATTACCATAACACTTTGGAATTAAGACCGATCGCAGTCATTCTTTTCTTGTTCTATGGAATAATTGTGGTATCATCGAAATGTGAAGTTATTTTGAGCAATGCTCAAGTTTAAGGAAATAATTACAAAGGATAGTTTCTCTGTTAGAATAAACCAGCGAGAACGTACGTTAAACAAAGCTAAAAATTACCACAATTAGCCATTTTTTAACGCTACCTTCGCAGCATTAGACGATAGTTTAAGTACTTCAGGCTCCATATATAATCATTAGACGCTGGAGATCAAGGCTAGATTTTGAGATTTTCGCATCGTGAGAACGATGAAATTGCAGTTTCATGACAAATACGAACAAAATCATGACCGCTCGCCAAAACCCGGGATACTTGATTATAACATCATATAGTTAAAACTGTTGTTTTATATCTTAGTACTAAGTAGCCGTAGCGTTTTTTTCCGTTTAGATATTCCGGCTATGAAAAACATGGGCAAGGTATTTAGGTTCTCGACATTCGGTCGCCATTTTGTCCACGCGCAATGTTTAATACACATAGCCAAAGGCGATCTGATGAACGAAATGCCGACACCAAACTACGCTTGTTGTTGTCAGAAGATTAGGCAGACTCTCAGTATCGTACACAGCAAATAAAACTTAAAACACGTTCATTTTGAGCTAGAAATTAGGCCTTAAATTGTGGAAAATATGTAAACAATCGCTAGCAAAACTTCGCTGTCTTGAGCACTAGCCCATATCGACACATGCGCACGCAAAATGCCCTCCTGCTGGTAAGGATACAGAACCATCAAATTGAAGTTCTTGTCATGCTTAAGAAGCCATATTAAGAAAATAAAAGTGCTAATGATCAAAACAAATATTTTAGCTAGTTCTAGGCAGATTAAATAACCGGCACGCATACATGCATGCACAGGCGATGACGCTTTACAATGATCCCAGAAATTGCATTTTTCTTATTCATTTTAATGTTTATTTGCCTTGACTACAAAACGAATCTCCAATACATTACAAACCTACAGTATGATAAGATAAATACATTAAATCATTATGAACTTCGTCATTTAGCAACAGGAAGGCCCAGGATTGATTTCCACACCTAGTCAATACTGAAGATTGTGTGACATTTCCGTATTGAAATGGTCTGAAATGTAATGAAGTCAACACCGCTTACTAGAATCACTTCCATGCATTTATGCAACTTATCAAACAAAACATTTTAGATCAGCTAAATCAGCAATAGGGTAGAAGTTCTTTCTGAATTCTGGCTTCTCATACAAATAGGAATACGGATACCGTCACTGTTTTGTTTTTAATGGCTTGAGATAAACACCCGAATAAATATTATCAAAAGCAGTAAAATGAAGATGGCGAGTCGCGAAGGGAAAAGAAAAGAAAATTAACTTAAACTTAAATATTATCGACAACAATGCACGTCAAAGCAAACAAAGATTTCAGATAGCTCACCTTTGCAATCTAATCAAGATACTGCTGCCATCGGTGTCCCTTATGGAAAGGTTTCAAAAGTTATGACACTAATCGGCCGTCACTCGTCAAATTCAACATCAGTCAACTTAGTCTGCCATCACGTATGCCGACTTTCGAATACACGTACAACGGTAAAAAAGTTCTTTAAGCGAGCTCACAATTATCCAGTACATCATTCTCCCCTGAACCAAAAACTCTGTTTAACTGTACGTTAGAAATCAAACGCGTTTTGCCGATGGATGCTCTTAAAGTTGATTCAGTACTCATGACAATCAAAGATGGCGTACTGAAACTGAGTAAACAACAAAGTGCCTAGTTCCCAGTGCTACTCGGTTGGAGTAATCGTAACATTGCCCGTCCACGGGCCACAACATATAGGCGTCACCGCCTAAAAAAGGTGCAAAATCATTATCTTCCATCATAATTGAGATGCCTCGCGATCTGATCTTGCAATACAACAACAGTGACGTCTTAATTTGTGTTTCCGCAACCTCACTGGAACGAGGTTGGTGTTTACGACAATTTCCCCGAGCTCTCTACGATTATAAAAGCCAAAAAAGCATTTATCAACTCAAAATATCTCTGCGATGCAAAGTCCAATTACTTTGAAACTTCGGAATATGTTTATTTGGTTCTTAATCAGCACTTTGGTTTGAAATAAATAAAAAATTCTGGTTCATTTGACCTTAAATAGCTCATAGATACCTTCGTGATCATAGCTAAGAAATACATAAAGAAACAAAACCAGTGCCGTCACTATTGCTACTAAGAAGAAGTAGCTACCAAAGCGCATTGAGCTTTGTAAATGCGCCATATAAGCACCTATATCATTCATCCATTCATCTATTACACTATTATGTAACTTTAACAGGTATTTGATTACGAGACATATAACATGAACCTTTCCGCGAGTCGTTTATTCGAATGACATGCTTTATATTTTACATGTGTCAGAATGATTCATATCTGTCACCTAAGCATCATCTGTTCAAAAGGTCATCAAGAATAGTAGCTGCACACCCAGCAGACCATCTTCGCCAATCATCATAATCTTCACCACTTTTGTTCAAAATGACAATTCTAGCCAATCTAATATCTATCTTTATTGGATAAATATATAGGTAAACTATCAGGTCCTGTTGTTGAAAACAAAGTAATGGAAATATATGGTTGCGATGTGAATTTCACATGGAGCCCTCCAGTGGGCAGTGGATGTCCTCTTTCGATGTACATAATACACTTGAGAGAAATGCTATCAGTAGGCAACAAAGCTGACTGGCGTCAAATCCTTATCACCCAGCTTAACAAGACCTCTTATCTGTCATGGTCAGAAAAAATCAAAGAAATTTTGGCCACAGCCAAAAACTCATACTTTGTCAGTTTGAGGGCCTAGGTATGTAACTGAAAGATATGAAGTTAGTTTTTCGAAATATTCAAATTTACGGCAGAAAACCACGAATAACGGTAATCGTACCGGAAGCTCAAATTTCACTTCTCGACAATCCGAAATTTCACGCTTTACAGCTTCTCACTACCCAGACGTTTCAACCGCTGTAAACCTTTCCTTACCTTAGTTGCATAGATTGACTCTTCCTTTATTGAAATATAGTTAGTATTTTTATCTCTGATTATTTCTGAGCCAGCTGAGCCTCGATTAAGTAGACACATTTTTCTCATTTAGGAAAAAGGCTAAAATAATCCAAATTCAGTGAGGAAAAAAGCTGACCGGTAGTGCTTCAAATCTTCTGATATTTTAGCCAAAGAGAGTCCAGTCGTTGACTTTTAGGTTTATGGTTTCAAAAGTGTAGGATCTAGTAGCAGTTTTTAACAAAGGTCGATCAAAGGTCGACAAAATTACAATTCCGCGGCTTTGAAAAGAACAACTGAAACACGTGACACGAAACACGCAATAGAGTAATTTGTATATTTTTTGGGCAAAGACAACACGGTAAAATTAGCTTTGAAGTTTTATACGTTTGAGACTTAAGAAAAATAGTATTTATCCTAAAGATTGCCTACAATAGAAGAAATACCAAAAATAACAGCACTTGAACTCTCCCTGATGTTCGTCACGCACGAGCGACTTGGAGCGGCGAATGACAAAAATATTTTCCATTGATTCAAAGTAAGTCATATTCTGAAATAAGAAAAATCTATTTTCTTTAAACTTTGCCCACCAATCTGTCTTAACTAAAAAACGAAACAGCTTTCATATTTGCAAATATCGCAAGAAATATTTTTTTAAGAATTACATTCAATTGGACCACGACCGGCGGCCTATTTTTAGCAATGGCGACAACTAAAAATAGGAAAAAACGTCGAGTCACCGCTTCGAAAATTTATGCTCCAATTTTAGGAATTGTCTTAACTCTCCTGGAATAAATTGGACCTTTATCTGTATAAAGCACGCAATTTTGGCTCGTTAAAAAGAAACAAACAATACGGAATATTTTTGATTTGAAGTGTACTTGGCCATCTGACGCCAACGGCTCAAAAAAATTGCACATTTTCAACGGGTCATTGCGCAAAAGTCCAACTACTTCCGCATTACATTTGTTTCCATACCAACTAAAAAGAAGTCAAAGAGTATGGAAATGGAAAAATATGTTGTGGTTTAAGCGAGCTTTTAGTGCAACCAGGCGGCAACTTGGCTTATGTTGCGAACATGTTTTGTTTACATTGCAACAGCGGCCAGTTGCTCACGCGAAACCAATTTAGCATAAACAACACAATATTTCGTAAACATTGTAACCTTACAAAACTTTATATCCGCTCACATAATAAAACATCATTTAAAACTCGAAAACCTTAGCAGCTAGCGAGTCAGCAAAAAAAATACTGTCGCCTACCTGCAAGCCGGTGAGACAACAAAATTCATTGTCAGGTCCGCCATGGCCATGTTATTGGATTCCACATTTCTTTCTGGTTTTCGTCAACCATAGTATCCGCAAAAAGATTCAAACGGTAAACATAACACACATAACATAACATTGAACATACCACATGATTGTGATAACTGAAACAAATGAAAGAAAGTTGCGGGCAACACATCCCAAGAAATCAAGCGATCACAACAGATCGGCTTGAACAGTTGATTGAAAGTTGCGTCACGCAATCTAACCTGAATCCAACTGCCTTATGGGCGAACTGAATAATTATTGTCCAAGAATCGGACTGTCCAAAATATCGGCTCTAAATATTTTTAACAGATGTATATGTCCTCGTGTGCACCATTTTGGTATGTTTATTAGAAACGAAGCTTACGTATTAAGCTGAAAACGTATTTAGCTGAAAGAAAACCCAAACAGTCCTATTCGCGGACGGGTTTTTTCATTTCCCGGTTGGGCGGGTTCGTTAAGGGGGGGGTGGGGGGGGGGGGGTGTAATAGAGCTCAATTTGACCTCATCATCTATTCCTTCTTACGGAGAAAGAAGTAGGGTGGAAATTATCAGAAGGATAGAAAAACCCTGCACATTTTCTGGCCACACTAAAAATATAGCCAACGAAAAAGTGAACAAGACATTTTTGCCTAGAAAAATTTTCCACTCAGCCATTAAAGGAAATCTATAAGCTTATACTACCGTAATGTGAGATACGTTTACAAACCTGATCTTGTCGGCCATGTGCACATTTAGCACATCTCTGCTTCTAATGGCTTTTTTATCACCACGGTGAGTGGGATATTAGAAAGGCCCGTGCTGTTTTGAATATTTCCTATGAAAAACTAGAATGGCGATGCTTGGGACTTATATAATTTCGCCTTTCTTTGATGAAGACAATCCAAATACACCTGCTCTTGCAAAAACTAGTTCGTGCTCTAACAGAAATGCCACGAAATTAAATGGTTTGCTATAAGATCATTGCAGTCTCCAAGACGAACGAGCTCGGTTATCCCCCTCGATTGCCGCAACTTCCTCTATACTTTGAAGTGTGAAACAAAAAGCGCATCTCCTCCATTTGTTTTGTAAGTTGATAATGCTTCGCGAGAACAACAACGAAGTATGAATGACAATTGCGTGGCGGCGTGGTTTGTAAAGACTTATTTGTGTTCCACTTTTTATTTCTTTCTTACTTACCTTTATCGTTTACTAGAACAATTTATTATTTTGAAAAAGCGGGTTTTTTTGTATTTGAAAAGCGAGCCTAAAATTTCAAATTTGGAAGCATCCAGATGTAGATGTACAGGAAGTGGTCGAAAACAAGAAATCAAACAAATACGTCGGTCAAAAATATTTACAGCCCATATTTTGGACAGTCCGATTCTTGGACAATAATTATTCAGTTCGCCCATAAGGCAGTTGGATTCAGGTTAGATTGCGTGACGCAACTTTCAATCAACTGTTCAAGCCGATCTGTTGTGATCGCTTGATTTCTTGGGATGTGTTGCCCGCAACTTTCTTTCATTTGTTTCAGTTATCACAATCATGTGGTATGTTCAATGTTATGTTATGTGTGTTATGTTTACCGTTTGAAACTTTCTGCGGATACTATGGTTGACGAAAACCAGAAAGAAATGTGAAATCCAATAACATGGCCATGGCGGACCTGACAATGAATTTTGTTGTCTCACCGGCTTGCAGGTAGGCGACAGTATTTTTTTTTTGCTGACTCGCTAGCTGCTAAGGTTTTCGAGTTTTAAATGATGTTTTATTGTGTGAGCTGATATAAAGTTTTGTAAAGTTACAATGTTTACGAAATATTGTGTTGTTTATGCTAAATTCTTTTCGCTTGAGCAACTGCCCGCTGTTGCAATGTAAACAAAACATGTTCGCAACATAAGCCAAGTTGCCGCCTGGTTGCACTAAAAGCTCGCTTAAACCACAACATATTTTTTCATTTCCATACTCTTTGACTTCTTTTTAGTTGGTATGGAAACAAATGTAATGCGGAAGTAGTTGGACTTTTGCGCAGTGATCCGTTGAAAATGTGCCATTTTTTCGAACCGTTCGCGTCAATGGCCAAGTAGACTTCAAATCAAAAATATTTCGTATTAATAGTTTCTTTTAAACGAATCAAAATTGTGTGCTTTATACAGATAAAGGTCCCCAATTTATTCCAGGAGAGTTAAGACAATTTCTAAAGTTAGCGCATAAATTTTTGAAGCGGTGACTCGATTTTCACTTGTCGCCATTGCTAAAAATAGGCCGGTTGTGGTCTAAATGAATAAAATATTAAAACATATATCTTACGATACTTGCAAATATGAAAGCTGTTTCGTTTTTTAGTTAAGACAGATTTGTGGGCAAAGTTTAAAGAAAATAGATTTTTCTTTTTTCAGAATATAGCTTACTTTGAATCAATGGAAAATATTTTTGTCATTCGCCGCTCCAAGTCGCTCGTGCGTGACGAACATCAGGGAGAGTTCAAGTGCTGTTATTTTTGGTATTTCTTCTATTGTAGGCAATCTTTAGGATAAATACTATTTTTCTAAAGTCTCAAACGTATAAAACTTCAAAGCTAATTTTACCGTGTTGTCTTTGCCCAAAAAATATACAAATTACTCTATTGCGTGTTTCGTGTCACGTGTTTCAGTTGTTCTTTTCAAAGCCGCGGAATTGTAATTTTGTCGACCTTTGATCGACCTTTGTTAAAAACTGCTACTAGATCCTACACTTTTGAAACCATAAACCTAAAAGTCAACGACTGGACTCTCTTTGGCTAAAATATCAGAAGATTTGAAGCACTACCGGTCAGCTTTTTTCCTCACTGAATTTGGATTATTTTAGCCTTTTTCCTAAATGAGAAAAATGTGTCTACTTAATCGAGGCTCAGCTGGCTCAGAAATAATCAGAGATAAAAATACTAACTATATTTCAATAAAGGAAGAGTCAATCTATGCAACTAAGGTAAGGAAAGGTTTACAGCGGTTGAAACGTCTGGGTAGTAAGAAGCTGAAAAGCGTGAAATTTCGGATTGTCGAGAAGTGAAATTTGAGCTTCCGGTACGATTACCGTTATTCGTGGTTTTCTGCCGTAAATTTGAATATTTCGAAAAACTAACTTCATATCTTTCAGTTACATACCTAGGCCCTCAAACTGACAAAGTATGAGTTTTTGGCTGTGGCCAAAATTTCTTTGATTTCTTTGATTTTTTCTGACCATGACACTTATGTCATACCACTTAAATGTGACACGGAGTACGAGATTGCAATGTCCGCAAAAGATGAAGAACGGAAAAGTGGCATGTCAAACTCCTGGCGCGTAAAAACCAAGTCAGCTACAACAGGTATATATGTTAACATTTTAAATTTGTTTTCTCGATTTATCTTTTTATGATTTACGTAGATTACTAACATTAATTATACCAGTTTTGTAAATTAATAATATTGTTGATAGAACTTTTAATCTGTTTTAAGACCTATGGCACGTCTTGATATATTTGCTGTGATTTTTGCTCCTGGTAAAATTCGGTTTTCCTGTACTTTATACGAATAGTGGAATTTTATATGAAAGCTAATGTCTTGAATAAACAAGGTTTTTTTTAAGGACGTTAATCGTTTTTTTTTTCAAGAAAGGGAAAGTGTCATTTCAAACACCTTGCACGTTAAAACCAAGTCAGCTGCAACAAGTTTATATTTCAACACTTTGATTACTTTTGTCTATTTATATTAATTTTTGTATGATACATATATCTTTTGTCTGACGAAAAAAATATTGTTAGTTAGTTCAAAATGTTAATTAATCGGGCGTGGCCGATTTATAGTTTACCCTTTGGTCGTCCTAGACGATAGTCTCCTGTCGGCTAAAAATGACGGGGATAGCCTGGGCCAATCGGTTTCATTTCAGTTTTGACAGTAAATCGTTGTAGGAACACTGGGTCGACTTTTGGGCTAATCTGCAATCTAATTCTCTTCTTTGCTTCGGCGGGAGGACAGAGAAAATAGCTTAAGGGGTAAAGTACTAATAATCACCATTGTGAAACTGTAGTTGCTTTGACAAGTTGAAGCTATTTTTGTAAATAAAAGGCCTAACGTCATTCATGTCACGCAATGTTTTTGTGGGAAACTTTGAAACTAGACGCTTTGCTGGTTTCTACAAATAGCAGTGTGATCTGGCGGTACATTTTTTTGAGGCGGACTCCACTTTAAAACTATTTTTTATATATTTAGCAAGAAGTATGTCGATTTTCATTTCCCCACAGTTGGGCGTCAAAGTCGCCAGTCACAAAGAGTAGAATGTTTGCACAACATGGTTTGGATATATTTAGATTTGACTAGTGACGTTAGTAAGACACTTCTCAAGACGTCAGCAAAACATTGGCAATGTACAGTATTGGTGTGAACTTGAATGGAATTTTTTACGAGATCAGTAAAGCTATCGAATGAAAAGATGACTTGAAAATGAAAACTTTGAATAATTATAATTAAATACCGATTGAATTTCAGATGAGAAATTCCGGAAGTGACATCTGTGTTCAAAATAGGAATTTTTGTACAACTTAAAGTTCCGAAAAAAAAGACCACATGTTTTGTAAAAATCACAGAAAAACATGATCAGGAAAACAAAACAGGCCAATGGGTTTTATTCACGAAAATACAACTTTCTTTAGAAAGAGTTTGTAAACAAGACAATGGAATCGAATTATATTTCACACGAAATTTGCATACATTTGAACTTGCAAAAAAGAAGTATCTCTGCCGAGACATAATAGCGAGACCTTACATTAATAATTATTGTATTCTGATCTGATTGTTATTTTTTATGCATTAACTATTTGAAAGTGGTTTTCATCGATGAAAACAAAACGGTTTTTCATTCACTGCTTGAAGTATTTATAGAAGTATTAATCAAATTACATTCTGCACGAAATATTTTGTATCCATTTGTCCCGAAACTTTGAGGAAATTGAAATCTTTGTGGACAGTACTGCATAAAAGCAGTTCATAGAATTGTATAAAAAGATAAGAACCATATTGATAAAGGAATTTTTAAAACTTTATATTGGCTCATTTTGACGAAATTCAGGATTTTCAAAGACTGCCAGTAAACGGCTGTATCTTGTCTGTCTCTAACGATTTTGCTACGGTTTCGAACGAGCTAATTTTTCAACATGATATCATGGTAGCGGGCAGAAGTCGGTTCGTTCTGAATTTTTCAATACGGTATACAAGTTACAGGTCAATATACAGACCCTCTGTGCAGTAAAAAACGTTTTGGGAACAAACCATTGTGAACTTATTTTCTATGTTGATCAGTAAAAATTCTTAGTACGACATGGGGTTTGTTATCAAGTTCGTTAGTACGTTAATACTGCAAGGTGTATAACCTCAGAGAGTTATTATCAAGTGTTTTTTGTTTTATTAACGGTTTATACTCTAAGGTCTTGGTATGGGAGATCAAAATTAAGGCAAATTTCTGTTATTATCTGATTGCTTGGCACCGATTAGTACGATACTGAATTGTTTAGGAAATGTAAACAAACATTAAATTGAATGAGAGTAGAAAGGGAGGGACAGGTGAGGGTGAAAGGCTAAGGAGATGGAAAGGGAGGGAGAATTAAAATCCATGCTTAGTTATATCATGCAACCTTTGACTTCTGTTGTTTTCTCACAAGAACAAAACTTAAGGTGGGGTTTTACCTGAATTTGAATGGAACTTTAAGAGATTTAAAGCTGATTTCCAGTCCGTACTGCGCATACTCGGGGTTTGTTTTCGTTTTTGTTTTGAATTCGTTGAAACGTTACACTTCGGTGACAGCATACATGAAGTTTTTTAGTCCGCCATTACAGTTCGTTTCGTTCAAGAATTTCCGATGAGCTGAAACGTCGGTTTGAAATAACGTCAATGTTTCTCTACTCTTTATTATTTGTTTTGCAAGGATATCTGGCGTTAATTATGAAGAAAAAGGTAAGTTTGTCGCGGAATTTTTAGTTTTGCTTGTAAACATTCCTTCGTGTGGGCTCACATAAACATTGCAGCCAAGATTGCGCAGTACGGACTGGAATTCATCTTTAAAGAAGGGATTGAAGAAAAGAATGGAAACACCTCCAAACAGTTGACCCCCTCGCAAGAGCACTCCGGGTTGTCAGGAGACTGTTTGGTGTCCGTCCACCAATTTTTAACTTCAAATTCAAATTTTAAAATCACATTAAATCTCCAATATTTCTTATTTGTCTAAATTTTACTAATCCTTTGAGAAAAACTATCGCCTCCCAGACATCCCCCAAAATCGTCCAAAAATTAACAAAATACTGCCAAACATATATATATGGGATAAGTAAAGCTTTTTGGATTCCTTGAAACGCGGCTGAAATGGTTTTTAGTGTTTTCCAGCCCTTATACTTTGGGTCAGTACTACTATTCTTCATCAGTTGCTATTACAGTAATGGTATGAAACAAATACCTAATCATTGGTCAATAAATTGTGATCATTTTCTTGACAATAGTAGTTACCTGATTAGGAGTTGTATACTGTTCCATTAAAGTGTAAGGGCTGGAAAATACTGAAATGCGTCAGCCACCTAAAGCGTTGGAAAAATTGGTCTTCAGGTAAAAACCCCGCCTTTATTAAGTATTGCGAAAAGGTTGCACTTTGCTAAGTGTTACCAATTTATATTTTCTAGACGTCTAGTTCAATCGTTTATTTGTATTGTGCGAAATATATTTTTATAAATTGAGACCATTATGTCATTAAGTAAAAATGCAATCTTGAAAACATTCCAGATTTTCATTATTAAATAGAAACACAAACAAATTTTTTTACAAATTTGGGAAAACAAGCCTGTCAAAATGACGTTGCCATGGTGATTTCAAGTTACTGGCACAATAACTAATCCTACCAAATTATTGCGAGATAAATTTTAGATAAACGCGCAAAGTTTGGCAGCGTTTGGTTGAATCTTGAAAAAGTAATAAGCGTCCAAAGTCAGCGCGGGCCTCAAAAGCCCCCCCCCCCAGGCCTGAATAGGTTTAAGTGATTGTTTTACCAGTGATTTTTACTGTACTGTACCCTGCCTTTCAAGTCAAAACAGATAGCTAATTATTAAGCGCCCGATATTAAGCTTCTCAAGCTTCTCAAACTTCTTGTTTCTATTTAATTTAACAATTTACTTGGAGCACATTAAATGAGGGATGTCATCTGATAAGCCTTAGGTTTGGCTGCATCACGTGACGTGTTTAAACAAATCACGAGCAAGAAACATGTTTGGTGGATTAAAATTATTGGTATTATTTTCCATAGAAACAACAGGCGGAAGAGGAGAAACAGGCAATTCTTTGGGGAAAACAGTTGGTGTAATTGCTGGAAGTGTTGCTCTCGTTGTCATGATAATTGTGGGGATCGGTTGCTACGGGAAGAAAACAAGAAATAGAAAACTTAAAGTCCACCTGTCTAAAAGGTAATTCGGTAGATATCATGTCATTTGCTATTTGATTTTAACTTGTGGATTAGGAACGTTTTTTTTTCATTTTTCTCAAACAATTTTAGCATTATAATTTTTTTTTGGAATTTCCTACGATAAAGTTTCACCGATAGTACACCGATATCAAATGAATGAGGTTATGTGTTTAGGTTGAAAAAATTGTGTTGAATCGGAGGAGAAGTTTAGTTATATACGTGAAATTTAGATTGTATATTAACTTCCCCGGCAGCTTGGCACAGCTGATGCTTCTTTTCTCCACAATAAATAAATTTGTTCTATCGATTTCAAGGGATTGACAATAAACTTATTATTGGAATGAATGAAATGATCCTCGCATTGTGAAATCAATTTAAGCATTTCCATTTTTTTAGACTGAAAAAAATTAAGGATACAACGGGATTTGAACCCGTGACCTCGGGATACCGGTGCGTTACCGTTATTATTGCTACTAAAACTAAGTTATTTTAACTTATAACATTCATCGATTTCGAAACACGACATCCCAACTTTAAGCGACTGATACTTCACGTTTTGCTCGGTCGGGTAATTTAAAAAAAAAAAAAAACGATTTTTAAAAAAGTAGGTTCGCTCGACATCGGTTTTACCAAAGCGAAGAAATAATGATGTCATCGTATGTGCATTTTACCCATTTAATCAAGATTTATCTCTTTTAAAGATCTTCAAGACTGCAAAGTTTGACAAATTATCTGAGAGCATTTTCGATAAAAATATTGTTCCTCATTAATTTTTACTCACAGAAATAACGTCTTAAAGGAGGAAGTTTTTTTATTTAAAAGCTAACCGGTTAGTTATTTTTTTCATTTTAACTTTTATCCTGAAATCTAATATGTAATACACTATATCTAAATTCCAACCCCTCATGAAATTAAGAGCGCAAAATATAAAAAAAGTAAAGGGAGTTCGACTTTCAAAGTTTAATTGCCGTACGATTTCACTGTTGACTGTTTTATTTCATAAGTTTGTTTTGTCTATGTTGTGGTTAAGATTTATCTTTGTTATAAAAAAATT
The DNA here is from genome assembly GCF_052425735.1 of Oculina patagonica. Lineage (NCBI taxonomy): Eukaryota > Metazoa > Cnidaria > Anthozoa > Scleractinia > Oculinidae > Oculina > Oculina patagonica. Next base: position 1,578,783 of record NC_135761.1, on the reverse strand, counting down.
CCAACTGGTCTGATTTTTATTTTCATTGTCTCATATAAATTGCCACAACCTGAAACAAAGGAAAAAAAAACAACAAACTGGTTTGAAAAGGTTTTAACCAAAAATAATTTTAAACCATAATGAATTTTACACCTGCCAAATGTAACTGGCGCCAGTGACTTTGATCCTTATTGAAGGAAATGAGAAATGAAGAAAATAACAATGCTAAAAAAATGCAAAATAAAATGTGTGTGTGGAGCACCAGGCTAAATGACATTTAAATTTTGTTATTCAGGTCTAAGTCTGACATCATTCCCTTAATGCAACGTGAAGTTCCTCCCGAACGTATAATTTTTTTGGAGGAACTGGGACGAGGGGCTTTTGGTAAAGTCAATAAAGGAGCTCTCAAAGAATTACCAACAGTAGAAGTATTTTACAAGCCCAGGCACCAAAGGGTGGAGATCAAAGAAGGGAAAATGGTTGCCATAAAAACTTTACTTGGTGAGTGAACACGTAACAGATGACTTGATTGATATATTGATTGATTGATTGATTATTTGATTGATTGATTGATTGATTGCTTGATCAGTAATAGTAATAGTATATCTTTATTGCGCGTTACTCTCCAAAGGGAGGTATTGGTCTGTTTACAATAAAAGTTTTGACATTAACTAATACATTTTAAAAAAATAACAAAAACTAGATTCTTATACAATTCATTTTAAAAAGAAAAATTATAATGTTGATTGTGTTTGTAAGTTAAGAAGCTCTTTTCTGTTTTGAAATATTAAATGTATATATTTACCTACTACTTTTGATGTATCGTTGTTATCAGCTCTAAGTAGGTACTTAGTCCTCTTGTTTTCACTTAAATATATGTAACTCATATCAATCTTTGAAATCTGAGAACAAATAAGAATAAGTAAGAATAAGTAAGTGAGTGAGTGATGGACGGACGGACAGACGGATTGATTGATGAATGAATGAATGAATAAATGATCGATTGAATGAATGATCGAATGAATGAATGAATGAATTAATTAATAAATAAATGATAGATGGATACTTTATTCATATATCTTTGCAACCCGAAGGTTGAATTATGTCATATTAAAAAATAGGGCAATAAAAGCAACAAATACTTAAAATATCAAATTCTAAAAAATGCAAAATTCTAAAAACTATATAATACTAGCGTGCTGATCGATCGATCGAATGAATGAATGAATGAATAAATAAATGAGTGGGTGAATGGATGGATGGATGGTCGATCGGTTAATCGAATAATTAATTGAGGAAATGAGTGAGTGAGTGTCATTGAACAAGCGTTAGGAACTGTGACTCTTTATAATTCTCGGTAAGGACAAATCCCTCACTTCAGTTTCGTTAGCTGTTCTGTAGAGCCGTTTAACAGAGCGGGCTTTTTTGGCACAGAAGACTCTGCAACCGTTAGCATGGCATGTCAGCATGCGTTGGGCTAGTCTTATAACCTACGAGGAGTTCACGGGCTTTGTAGCCTGTTTGAGTGTTCGGAGCACAACTTACGTGCTTCGCTATGTAGGCTGTCTTTTGCCTGTCTGTCCGTGGCACGGTGGGTACACCACAGACACCGGCCACTAAGACAAGGCAGGGGTTTGACAGCCGAGCGAACCTTGTGTTTTTGCTAAAAAAACTTACACAATGGGACTTCACGAAATACTTGCATATATATTTTTACATTTATTATTATTATTATTATTATTATTATTATTATTATTATTATTATTATTATTATTATTATATCTCTTACCATCCTACCAGTAATCCATCTTTTGATCTTAGAGTTGATTCACATTTGGACACTTCTTAATGATTTCAACATCCGCTATCACATGGGCTTGTTCAATTATGTCCTTTATATTTTCATGTAATTTCAGAAACAGTTGGCGAGGAAGGCAAAGGACTTTTCCTGCAGGAAATCGAATTCATGAAGCAAATTGGTACTCACAGGAATGTTCTCAGCATGCTTGGCTACTGGGTAAAGTCAGAACCCATCATGTTAATCTTGGAATATGCTCCACACGGCGATCTTCTTCACTGGCTAAGAAGCAAAAGACAACAGGTAAGAAAATATTAATTCCTTTAAGAGGTAGCAGCAACAATGGTTTCTTTAACTTGAGGGGAAAAAGCACAATTTGGATATCATTACTAGCTGAAAAAAGTCACAAGTTTCAACAAAGCTACCAGTGACTATACACCGACAGCCTAAACTTAATAGAGTTCCTCATACTTGACGAAAGGAGTTTTCTTTCAATTGCATAGGTCACTGAGTTCAAGAACAGTATCGATGGGGAAATTTTCAAAGATTTGGCACAAATCAGAAGAGAGCTTAACATTGCCTGCACCGAACGACCAGGAAGGTCAGCTGAAAATGAAAGGTCCCTTAACTTTATCACTGTAAAAGAAGAAGCACTGATGAGAATGAAGGTAGTTTTTAAAACAGCAGCAGCAGCAGCAGCAGCAGCAGCAGCAGCAGCAGAAGTAGAAGAAGAAGAAGAAGAAGAAGAAGAAGAAGAAGAAGAAGAAGGAGAGGGGGGAGGTTAAAAAGATGACGAAGAAGAAATGGAAGCAGAAAAAGAAGTAGAAGAACAAGAAGCGGACTTAGAAAAAGATTATGATGAAGAAGTTGAACGTGAAAAAGAGTATGCACAAGCGAAGAGAGTAGAAAAAGATGAACAAACGGAAGAAAAAGCAGAAGTAGTAGTAGAAGAAGAAGAAGGAAGAAGAGAAGGAGGTAAAGAAGATGACGAAGAGGAAGTGGAAGAAGAAAAAGAAGTAGAAGAACAAGAAACGAACTTAGAAAAAGATTATGATGAAGAAGTTGAACGTGAAGAAGAGTATGCACAAGCGAAGAGAGAAGAAAAAGATGAACAAGCGGAAGGAAAAGCAAAAGTAGTACAAGAAGAAGAAGAAGAAGAAGAAGAAACACAACAACAACTACAAGAACAAGAACAAGAACTAGAGACTGCACAAGTCGGTCCTTATTACAGAAGTCACAGCAGTCTGGAAGAAGAAGAAACACAACAACAACTACAAGAACAAGAACAAGAACTAGAGACTCCACAAGTGGGTTCTTATTACAGAAGTCACAGCAGTCTGGAACGTGATGAGCAAATGGAAGAGGAAAAGTTTCAAGGTAAGACAAAGGGAGGCAAAGAGATTAATGAGGAGAGTGAACGCAGATATCCTGATCAGAGCATCTCCTTGGAAGTATCACGGCCTTCTGGAATTGACAAAAAGGAACGTCACATCTGTGGCCAAAGTGGGTTCCAAAAAAAGTTGATGCCAACTGAAAAGGAACGAAAGGAAGTGAATATAAACATGCCCCAGGATAATCTCCTTGGCGACTTGAAGCAAGATGAAAACTTTCATTCCAAGGATCTACTTTGTTTTGCTTGGCAAATAGCAAAAGGAATGGTAAGTTATGTCACCTAAGAGACTCCTGACCAGGCTTTTAGCCAGGTGGGAGTCCAGGAGTCCTATTGACAGCCACTTTTCAGAGGAAATTAATAAATAACTGTTTACAGAGGGTTTTTTTTATCAAATTTGGAAATCTTTAGATACCGTTGCACTCATAACTGCAGAAAAACACCTTGCATGCTTTTCAGGCGCTCTTATGGGGACAAAGTGAGGCCTTATAAAAACTTTGGACTCCCACGTTTTAAATCCTGGCTAAAAGCCTGCTCCTGACGATATAGTTCTCTTTTTGCCTTCTCATGTCATCATTACCTTCTTTTCAGAAATTGTACGATTTGACCTGTCAGTTCTGTTATTCTTATAAACCTATATCCATCCGAAAAGCAAAAGTTTATGACACCTAGCAGCTAAGGTTAGGCGCACCTTTAAGTTAATGATTAGGTGTGTGGATGTTGGTAAAGAAGGCACTGTCAAAGTTCGTTACAAGACAAATGTCCTTACGTTCCAGTCGAAATTGTCTCTCTGTTGCAGAACTTGTCCATTATGCATGTTTTTTTCATTACATTGTTATTATTACAGGATTACTTGGCCAGTAAAGGATTTGTTCACCGTGATCTGGCAGCAAGGAACATTCTTCTCGGTGAGGATAAAGTGCTGAAGATTGCCGACTTTGGTCTACTACGCGTTACTCAGGGCAACGTATACGAAATGAAACGAAAGAAAAAATTGCCAATTAAATGGACGGCTCCTGAGGCCCTGCACAACAGCATATACACTACTAAGAGTGACGTGTAAGTTATTTGAAGCATAGATTGTTTAAAAAAGTGATTTCTTAATGATAGGATAGGAAGAACCTTTAAGGAACAGGTAATTATTTCACGGGGTTGCTTGGTTAATTGGGTAATTTCAAACATGTTGGCTTTTTCCCAATTTAACATGCGAAGTGGGGAGGCCTTATGGTTAGTTAGCCGTTGTCGGGGCGTGGCGTCGTATTTTGGGCAAGACACTTATAGTGCCTCTCTCCGTCCAGCTGTATAACTGGGTGCAGGCGAAAAGACTGATATTGGCAAGAATCCCATCCAGCAGGGAGTAGAAATACTCCTAGCTGCTTTATGCTTCGGATAAGCTCCGGCTTGATGGGCAATAGGCTTAATTACAGACTTAACCTTTACCAACAAACAAGTAGCAATCAGAGCAAATTAGAGTAAACCGATGGAATTAAAAACAAAGCAAAATTTTAAAATGACTTCCATTACTTTAAAATTTAGCAGCCGGCTCACAACTTTTAGGGGGTCGTCCTTGTTTTAGGCAGTTAAGACATCAAACACCAGATTAATGCACGTTTCGGAGAACCCCGCAGATCTATCCTTAACCACCATCAACTTAACAACCCTACTCTAGTCTCGCTTCATTTCAACCAACCTGACCATTGAATCAACGAGTTTCGCCACATTTTGCTTGAACTAGTACGTAGCAAACGTAATTCAGTTAGGAAGGCTCGTAAAGCCCATTTAATTGATTAACAATGCCAAAACATTACATCCTCTTGGCATAAACAGACGCGACGAAGCACGTCAATGACATTTGTTAATTAGTTCTTAAGTATTTTATATATTATCTATTTAAAAAAATATTTTTAACGATCCTTTTACGTTTCTCACCCTTCCCCCCCCCAGTCCCTGTGAAAGGTTTGCCTTATTGCAAACCGAAATATAGGGCAAAGTTTTCTCAATACCTTTAGTTGTTTTCTCCATCTTATTATTGACCGCTTACGCCGTCAGGATCAGTTTGCCGTTTATATTTTCTATCTGTGGGGATTGTCCTTTTGTAGCTTTCGTTTGATTGTTTCGTTGTTTCTTTTCAGGTGGTCTTTCGGGGTCGTTCTGTGGGAGTTAACCACAATGGGTGAGAATTAATAATAACTCAGAAATAGCCAGTCTACCTACATGTATCTCATACACCAAGTAACTCTAATATTATTAACCGCAGTAATGTGCTCTGGTATAAATGGACACATTATTGTTATATGGCTTTATAAGACATGATAATTTAAATATATTTATTATATGGCTACAATAGTATGGGAACGTGCTCTGATTGGCTGCTGAGCGGGCATTATTTTCTTGTAATGACCGGGCATTATGAAAAATTTTCTCGGCTCGACGGTTTTTTGAGTTGTGAGTAAAAGCTACTAGCGAGGGGGCAAAAACAACAAAAAATGCCGACAAAATATAACTATCTTTTCAATAACTGAAGGAAAAAAATAAGCATACCGATACTTCTTTAGTATGAGCGACGAAGAGAGCCACAGAGAGCGAGAGCGAGAGCGAGAGCGAGTTTTACCTCCAGTGTTTTTTCCCTTGATTTTTTTTGAATAGTGCTTAAAGGCCATATAATAAATAACTTATTAACCTCGTCCGTTCGGTCATTACAGGGGAATCTCAGACCTCGACCTTGATTATTGACCTCGCTGTCGCTCGGTCAATACATCAAGACCTCGGTCTGAGATTCCCCTGTAATGACTTCACTCTCGGTTAATAAGTAGTATATAAACTTTTTATGCGGGTGAAATACAATTTAAACTACGTTCATGGAGGACGGTTGGAACAATGATCGCTTCGTGCTTGAAACTCTGAGTAACTGTCCGTGAAGTTTCTATCTTTAATTATAGTATTCCGCTCTGCATGTATTTGCATCGAGCATTTCTTCCATTGTGTGAAACCTTTTACATTTTTCTATATATATACTTTTTATGTAAACTTATATTGAATTTTTTTCCTTTCCAAGGTGGTAACTTCATCGACGTTGAACGACGTCAATTTTCTATCCTGGTACAAGATTGAAAGAATTTAAAACTTTTCACTCGCCTTGAAAGAGTTTTCCTTTTAATTTCATTTCAGGGGGCATTCCATATCCAGGAATAAGCCACAAAGAGGTGTATAGGCTTCTTAAGACTGGGTATCGCATGGAGAAACCAAAAACCTGCTCTGATAAGCTGTAAGTAAACTACAGTTTGTTCGTTTGTGCCTGTAAATCTGTAAACATACAGTCCGGGCATTTCATGCAATTTTTTACCCAAATTACTATGTCTAAAAAGGAAGCCACGTCAGCTCTAGCCGGTTTTATACGTTCCTTCGAACCAGGAATTGGAAGAATTGGAATTCAGAATGCTGGTTTTCAGAAGGGAGGACAACCAGATTACCCGGAGAAAAATCTCGGGGCAAGGAGAAGAACCAACAACAAACTACGATTGCGCCACCCTTTGCTCCTTTAGGCATCACGCAGACAGACGATTTTTTGGACCTAAAATATCTTTAGTTAAATCGACGGGTACATGAACCAGTCAAACCTGTTTTGAAACACAGGAATCTTGTGGTGTTAACACCTTACCGGTTCAAAAGATAATTAAAAAATTAGTTCCATAAGTATAATAACACATTGATTTCAGACTAGTCATCTGCGCCTATCTAAAGGAAGGGTTGATAACTTCAAAAATAACATTTCACGTTAACTCCCATTAACTCCCATTAGGTACGCCATAATGCTAGACTGCTGGAAAGAGGTGCCTGATGAACGACCAACATTTCAACAGCTGATTGCAACATTGGAGCAAATGATGACAACGGATACTCCTTACGCTGATTTCAAGAAGGTGGATGAGAACGAGCCTTGTTACAACGCAGAAGTTTCTAACAGCAATGACTCAAGCGGCAGTCTAGAAACAAAGTTGTAAATACAAATTGTTTAATGTAAGAAAAACACAGCATGAACACCAAAATTTAAATAATTTGATGCACAAGCCGTAGCCGTCCACAAAGCGTTTATTTAATTATTATTGATATGTTAATCATACTTTAAGCTTTTATTAATGTAGAAATCAGTGTTAACTAGAGAAAAGCGGCAGAAAATGAAAGTAGAATAAATACACCTTATTCGATGGTTTAACATATAATACGCGCGGATAATTTTTAAAGAAAAAAAAAATTACCATCTTTATTATTTACTACAATAATTTTTATTTAATCTTGAAATTAAATTTGGAAACGCAAAAGTTAGAAAACTGCTTTTAATTTTTACAACCATTCAAAACGTGTCACTTTTCTGTATTTCTTATATATTTCCCATATAACTGGTGATTGAGACTCGGATTTTAAACAAGTCGGCTTACAGAATCTAGGGTCTGTTGTAGTTACACCGTTTGACAGCCGCGGCTTCGCCTGTAACGGGGGCCCACACTGACAATAGGGACGTTCAGATCGGAGTACGAGTACGACATTCGAATTTAAATCCACTTACGTTCTCAGAACCCTCACTCCTTCCTGTTGCTAAAGAGTTAAAAAGGAGACCATCGGTACGAGATTGGTGTGAGATGTGGTAATTGAAAGCATAAGAACTAGGTTTGAGAAGTCGTACCCGTACTCAATCTCGTACTCGTACTTCAATCTGAAGCATGAGCTATAGGATAAGTGGAGTTCTTCTAAGGTAAAAGCCAATATCTTACCACTAAAGTATTTTCTTTACTACTGTGTTTACTACTTTCGTTGTTCGATCACAATACATAGGTAGCCAGGCTTTTATTCAACTGAGAAGACCTGGATGCTAAACTAATTTGCATTTGGAGTGCCCCTGGCCACTCCCCGAAAATAAGCACCATCTCATGCCTTTGGGGGTAGGTATACCTACATGTGGACCACTAAGCTAATTTACATTTGGGACTATGTGTATAATACCATGGGTAGGAAGATAATCCCTTCTTTCGTGTGAAGCTCGTAAGATCCAAAGGTGGCCATTTTCCTTATAAGGAATGTAAAGGTGGCCCACCTGGGGGTCATACAAAGGAAACCATTCATTCACACAGGGAGTGGGATGAGGTGAACATGGGTTTACCCGAAGTCGTTGGAGTCTTGCTTAATTAAATGGTTGAAGTTTGCGACTATGAATTGGAGCTAAGAACTATTAACGTCACCTTTGAAGTAAATTGAAATAATACGGGCTCTCCCGCTCTTACTACTTTCTTTATTTTACTGTCATAATCTAACGTTCTAATGTTGAGAGAAGTAGTGAGTTATCGGCTACATTCCAGAAACAGTAGTGGATTCTCCGACGATAATAAATTGCACGCCGCATGTAAATAATTGTATTATATATACGAGTCGAAAACATTAAACAAAGAAGCGCTCTTACAAGCTTAAATTCGTCAAAAAAACCTGCATAAAAACTAACTCAACCTATGCGGAAATTTTTCTTATTTATTTTATTTCAAAAACTCAGTCGTAAAAGCCGATTTTTCGAAGGTTAAATATCCACAACAACAATTAGTGAATAGATTTGAATATTCATATTTGTAAGTTGTGACCACACAAACACACGTATAGAGTTCGACGCCTGTGTTTTCCCGTTCGTGCTGCACCGGTAAAAAGTCACTCGTTGCTTGTTTAGGCAATTTAAGACAACTCCATAGCGAAAGCCTTCAAAAATAACGACAACGACCACAAAACTATTCGAAATTTACATTTCCACCGTTGAGTTGCGGACACCTCCAAAATAAACCAAATGCATTTCCGGTTGCCAAACCTTTCTTCGTCCATGTGGGGAAAGGCTCAAGTTTGTCGCCTTTTTATACCTCACTAGGGGATTGAGAGTGCTCGTTGATCTTACGAGCTTAACACGAAATTAAAGAACAATACCCATTGTTTGTTCGGTTTAGTGATTGGCCAAAAACCAAAATCTCCTAGCAACAATAAAAGTTTTTCCTACCCAGTGTTTTTATTATTCGCCGTAACACCAAATGAAAATTAATTTAGCATCCAGGTCTTCTCGGTTGAATAAAAGCCTGGTTACCCATGTGTTGCGATCGAACAACCAAAGTAGTAAACAGAGTAGTAAAGAAAAGATTTTAGTGGTAACATACTGGCTTTTAATTTAGAAAAAACTCCACTTATCCTATTGCTCATGTCTGAAGGCCCCTATTCACATATTGCAGAGCCGTGTAGAAAATTCCAACTTGAAGTTGAAATACTACTTGTGCACTAAAAAACTGATGTTAAGAAGTCTTCTATTTCCATGACCTTGCTGAGTGATTTTGGTTTTGGTTATAGTATAGTTAAGTGTAACAAGAATTTCCAGTTGTCAATGTAACGCATAATACAGTCGGAAGTTGTTACCAGGCCTTTACAGGGGGTCAGAGATAGAGTACGACATCTACTGTCAAACAGTAGACGTCAAAAAACCAGTAGATTGTGTAGCAGCCCGAGATAAAGGGTTTAAGGAAGACAAGTCCATTACTATTGAACAGTTTACAAAATGCGAATTTATTCTCACTTATTTCAGCCTCTTAGTGATTTTTGTTAACAATGATGTTGTCTGTTATAAAAGGCGTTTGCATGTCAAATAAGCATACTACAGAGACTATAAACAAGTACTTTGTAGAAGAGATAAGACATTCACTGAAAGGGGTGTTGCAAGACTGTTTGTAAACAGCAGTTTTGATATGCGTAAAAGTTGTTGTACGTGCCTAACATCTTAAAAATGAAAAAGCAAAATGAGTGGGTGGCACAGAGCGCTACCACCCTAATGCATTGTTCCACAAAGTTCACATAACAAAAGAGGAACAGGTATATCTTCACCTTTGCATAAAGGAAAACAACGGAAAAGTTTCCCCTCGCTCGTATTGTCGAGACTGATGCTGATTTGCACATTAACATTTCCTTTCAATTTTCTTATTGTCTTATTATAAGTTTTTGCAATTCAAGTTCTTATTTTAGAGGTGTAGATATAATTTTATATAAAGTAAAATTCATGCTGTTTATGAATTAAACGATTAAAGGTCACAATGTAACGTCGAGTTTAGATTTATTTCTCAATACTCCTCTTTATTCCCTACAAACGTATACCGGCTGAGACAAAGTGTCGCAATGATAACCGCCAATTGAACTCTGGGAAGCACGGACAGCGCAGTGGCGAAAGCACTCGCCTCCTTACGTGAGGTGCCATATGTAGCTGGAATTGTTGGTTTTCATCCTTGCTCTGCAGGATTTTCCTGGGTTCTCCGGCATTCTTCCCTCCATAAAAAAAAAATTAAATTCGAATTCGATCTGGACGGAGGAACCGCATGAAAACCAGCTAGAGTTGATGTGGCTTCCTTTCTGAATATGGTAATTAAGTATATTTCAAAGAATATCATAAAAATCAAAGTCCTTGGCTGTTTAACTGGAATCCCTCATAAAAGAATGCTTTAAGGTAGAAGAAAACAAGGCAAGTTACAGAGAGAAATAGTCTGGTTAAAATTCAATCCACCGTGTGGGATTTTCGCCTTTTAGAATTGGCATGTAACACAAATTAGGCAAATGCCATCATGAACTTTAGAAATAATATTGTTATAGTACAATTTTGGGTTAAGTCACCACCTTCGGTGGTTAAAGCTTTTATCCTGTTGAAGTAAAACAGCTTCAAAGTTGGGGCGGGACTTAAAAGCCCTCCGCCCTCGCGGTCAGAATAGAGCATGAGCGCATCAGTAGTATACAGCTATTTCAGTTAACGTTGTCCGGATCAAAGCTAAAAGACAAGACTGAAAGGTAGTATGGGTAGAAGAAGAGAGCAACTGCGCGTGCTGAATACTAAAATATATAGTGACATGACAAACGCAAATTTGCAGGTTTTCTAATTATTCAGACATGTGAAACAAGGTGCTTTTAGTCACACTGAATTTAAAAAGATTTTTAAAAAGTCAGAGCTAAGCGACAGTGAAAGTAAAGCTACAGAAAGGCTTCCTGAGAAGAAAAACAAACTCGTGAATTAATGAAGCTTATATGCAAATTTGTAGTGAATACCCAGAACGCCATACGGTATTGCCATTTAGCTTTTAGCTTTGATCCGACAACGTTTATTGAAATGGCTGTAAACACCACATATAACAAGGAGAATACGAGCATAAATATCGCTCGTAGAAAACGAACCAAATATTGGCAATAAATGTCTCTATCGGCGACCCATACCGAGAAAATGGCACCACTTTGGAGAAGTTTTACGCTTGAAAACAGCACTCGGAACCCAAGAGACACCAAAAGAAGAGAGAAATTACCGAAGATTATGTGTCGTTTTGGCCATTGTTGTGGAATAAATCGAGCGGCAAGTGAGGCGCAGTCGATTATTGACGATATATTTGCAAAACAGTAACTCATCGAAATCGCTTCAAATCGAACCGACGAAATAGCAAATAATGAAGGACACAACACAGCAACAATGTTATTCAAATTTTATCGTAAAACGTTCGAATGTATTTCGTCTAAAATAAAATGGATTTATTTCCATACAGAACCTGTTAAATTGAGGCTTCTTATTGTACTATGGCTGTTATCGTTAGCTTGGGCGTCCTGTGTATTCACTTTAAGACCTCGGTCAAGATTCTTAAATACAGACCTCCTGCTCGGTTAATATGAACTGTATAACAGCCAATGAGGCGCCCAAGCACCAATTTGGCTATAATAGTATCATATTAAACACGAGTGAAATAATAGTTTTATTAAAAACAACCACGAAATATCAGTAATTACTGTTTAAAAAGAGACAAGTAGACGATTTTTGTCGACTGTGTTTTGTCGGTTATGGTATATATAATTGCTGATATCCAGTGACTTCTAAGGCAATCAAAACATTGGAAAAAGTTATCTAATGCTCTAGTTGTTTAATAATTAGGAATTTAGCCACTCGATGTTAATACATTATGAGAAGTGAGCGAAAGGTATCCCTAAAAGGAATTCTGTAAGCCATAATGAGGCATAGTTTTTCGATCGAGAGGCGAAGGCAATGGGTAAATACGCAGCGTGGATTACCACAAATTGAAAAAATGATGTCACACGAACATTCGCCTTGTTCAGCGCGACAACGAGTACATCGTTCGGAGCGATTTTTAAAAACTGAAAATGAGAATCGGAAATTTTTGTTATTGTCTGTTTATCAATTTAGGAATAGCGTCACCGAGCGTTTACGAAAGCTTTAATCTTCCGCTTTTCATAGTTCTGCAGGTGTACGCCGTATCTACTAGAACAGCCATCTCTAACAGAGTTGTTTTAAGCAAGCAGCACTCTTGGGCAATACGTTTTTGTTGTTTGTTGATGTATATTCGTGTGAATTAAACGAGATCGCACAAATTGAACCTAACGGTCTTTTTGAAATGCAAGTGAAAGGATCTTTATTTTTTATTTTCTGTTAAAAAAAACCATCTGCTTAACGTCGCTGACTGTTTAATGACTTGGTGAATAAAAATGCACTATGCTAGCTTTTATATTAATTCACGCAGCTGGATACTGTGTGAGACATGAGTAAAGGTCTAATTAAGAAAAAAGAATTAAAAGCTGCTTCTCTGATAAGTGAGGGTGAAGCTGTCTATGGCATTTCCAAACATCTTAGAAAAAAGAGAACAAAGGCATTAATCCATACTTCTCAAGGACCGAAGTTTGAGGTATTTATCTCATTTATTTTATGACATTATGCATGAGGACCCTAATATTAAGATCCTTTCTTCAAAAGGACAAACACTGGCTATTTCGTAGACTCAAACCTTCGTCGGATCGAAACACAGAGAATAAATCGATGAGAATCGAGAATTTCACAAGACTATAAGAAACAATTGGTTATTTATTTTAAGAAAACGTAGATTCAAAAATAAAAGTGGAAGTTTAGGTTTTCGTTTCGGAGCAGGAGGAGTTTGTATATACCCCCATAATTCCAGAAAATACCTCGAGAAACTTTTCTTATGTGGACCTTTCACTTACGTTTCGAAGAAGCAGCAAAAATAAGAGGAAAGCAAAGCGTGAAATATAAAAAAAAGATTAATGCATCGACCTCAAGGAACACTTTAACAATACAGTTGATGTACGCGGGAGTAAATATGAGTTTTGCCCGACACAGGCTCATTCTCAAATAAGCTCCAAGAAGAGCCAAAACATTAAATGTGATACAATTACAATGTTTAAAGAGGGCACTATGAAAAGGATCAAAGACAGTATGCGATTTGTAAAACACTAGACTGCCGGTGTCGAGTCGATGTTTATTTAATTGCCGGCGAAACAAGCGAGGCTTGGCAGAAACCCATTGCCAAAACGAAACGTACCTGCGTTGCGATTTTTTTGCGATAAACTGAGCGGATTCGCGCACTTCGAAAATACAGCTAATCACGGATTAGATGAGAAAGTTTTGCGCGGATTCCGGACTCTTCATTTCACGAAACTCTGATCGTTGATACTAAAAAGAAGTTCGGATCACTTTGGTCCGTCTTCGTTGCTGTGCTGATGAAATTGTCGCAGAAACAAGCAACAAAACGAAACGTCGTAACAAATTTGGCATTAAAAAGACATCTACTGTCCGTTGCAGTGAAACTACACCACCAAAGTTTTCAAGTTATGTAGATTATTTGAACGAAAATAGTGGCGGAGTTACGGATTTGGCCAAAAATAGCACGGATCGGTGGATTTTCATACCCCTATTTAACCCCTTCTTTCAATATGCCCTTGAGCGAGAATCCTTCCGTGAGAGCAAACACAAGAAAAAATTTACAACCTACATTGTAACAAAGTATGTGTAGGCTGTGGATTATTGTTGTTGCAATGGTTTTAAAAACAAAAAAACACGATGAACGGTGGCATTTTTTGCAACGTTTGTTTAGATGTCGCATTTAATTTGTTTGTCAGCCACATAACAATTTTGTCGCAGGGCAATCATTCCAAAGATCATCTTCAGCCTAAACGCAGCAACACAAAAATGGTCTCCTAAAACACACAAAAAATGCAAAAGAAGTGTTAATGTAATTTCATTTATCCACGTAAAAAGCTTTAAGGGGCTCGTTTGAAAGTGTGGGTGCATCAAGATCCAATTGATTCCTTGTAAACCTTTGCTGACCTTTGCGTCCAATGCATCACTTCTTTTCTTCTTAATGCATACAAAGATTATAAATTACCCAAGCAAAGCCTTTCAGTATACTAAACGCCAAAAAATAACGGTTTTTGAATAAATCCTTTAAACGTCTGAACTGACTTGGTGTGCAAAAAAACATAATTATTGATAGTACAGAAAAATTCATACATCAAGGCTGACACAACTGCAAAAAAAAAGTCAGTGGTACTTGCAGTTTAAAGTGCTTTCCTAAAAAGGCTTTCCTGTACGATAAAGGAAAACAAACTTTATTTTATTCATGGGACAACCTTCATCTCTGCAGGATCGCACATGCATGTCTATACATAATGCAGCGCTTATGTGGTGCAAGTCGCAACCAAGGTTTGTTGACTAAACAGGTTCGTTTCAATTCTCATCATGGAAATATTCTTCAACATTCTGACTGGGATAATGATTATGGTGAGTTTTGTTGTCCTGTGCAATACCTGTGCCCTAATTAATCTTCTCTTTGTTAAAAAGCAAAAAAATAAACTTAAGTCTTGAAAGAATTCTTCAATTCTGCAGATGGTGTATTAACCTATGTTAAGACAAATACAGCCCATCAGAAGGCTGCAAAGTAACGCATAACCAGTATTTAAATAACCGAGAGGAATAAGTCGTTTGAAGTTCGAATAACATTTTGGTATTGGTGAACGGTTAAAAAATCTTGGGACCTCCTCAGATTTCTTAGGAAGAGTTAAAGCTTAAAGCTACATTAAAGTAGTAAGTTTTAATTTTTCCTTCCTAAATTGAATTTTTAACTTGCCTGTTACCTTACAATCGGGATAGTTCTACCTATTCGATGTTGACGGAATTTCATTTTCATCATCTCTTTTAGAATTACAACTACATTCAAGTTTCTGGAGAATCACTCATAGGTATGTAAGTATGTACACAGAATAATGGTTTGGATTTAAGTGAGAATGTAAAAGGTAATTGTTTTTAATAATTTTAATAGACTTGCCCTTCCCCACCTGCGGGAAAGTAAGAAGAAAATAATTCTTTTTTAGAACAACACAGCAGGTTGCAGAACGGTTAAAAGTTACTTTTTAACTTGCAATAAACCCTATTGCTTAAAGTAGCATAATTACGTTATAGATCGAGAGTGGGAGAATTGTATTTTACTGCTTGGCGGCAGAAACACGTACAACAATATTCAGGCGAAAGCGAGTTTGGCCGGGGATAAGTCTCTATTTTTTCCGTGCTCTAGTTAAATCCTGATCACACGTTAATTAATAAGCACTTAATGACTGACCCCAGAGGAAACAGTGAGGTTTGTTTTCCCGAGAACCTCAATGTTCCCCTTGCCTCGGGGAATTTTGAGCGTCGAAGGGAAACGAGACTTGCTGTTTCCCGTCGGGTCAATCATTTAGTATTTCGTTATACCCCCAACTGAAAAAACGCTTTGCTGTGCCAACCACTAAATTTTCTTCTGAAAAGGAAATGAATTTATTCATTGAAATTGTTAACACTGTACGAAGCTTTGAGATTTCAAACGCACATGGAAAAATATTCTTTTTGAGTCTGATTAAGTTTTTTCGTGTACAAAATAATTGTATTTCAACTGTCGACTCCAGAGTACAAACAAAAAATGAATAAAAGCAAAATTGCCTTTGGAGTTTATACAGTGGTTTCGGGACACACCTCCTGATCACGTGCAAGTTCAACCGGCTCAAGCTGTTGTCGCCTTGGGGAGTTAGCAAGGATTGCTCGCCCTTGGGAGTTATAAAGTTTTGACCCGCGTCACATGATACACTCTCGTCCAATAAAAAAATAAATTCCAATTGGGGCATTACAGATAGATAGAGCCATGCTGATTAATTTGCTCTATTTTTTCTTTTCCTTTTATGTGTTTGATCACGATGGTTTTGGTTGTGATCTTGAAAAATATTCTGACGTGAGCAACTTTGAAAATAACCAAAGGGGCAGGGTTAGACTCAGTTTATGTACCAAATACCAACTAAATAGAGATTGACTTATGTTATTGTAAGACTTCACAGTAGTTGTAACATCATTGAAGGAATCTAATTGTTGTAGGACGAAGATCTTTACCACTTTTAGGAAGTGTATTATCATTTATTTTCAGGGCGCTTGTATAAAGAACACTGGATGTTGGATGGTTCTGATCCAGATGTAAGGTCAGTTGATTTAGTTTTTATATCTAAATATGATTTTAAAGAAGTTTTCACCTTTCATCCGACCCTTTTCAATTTGTGACAACATTTTCTTTCCAGAGAGAGAGGATGAAAAGGTCGAGGTTATAACTTAAATAGACTTTCTTCTATTGGTAGAAAGGAATACTGAAAATTGCGCAGATCTAATTGGTTTGTATTTTAATTACGTTACAATAGCTGGTAAAATTAGCTTTAACGCCCGGAAAATACTTGTTCTTCACAGATGGTTTTCAAAAAGGACGAGGCTTTTAGATTGGGTATAACTAACTACTCGTAACATAATGGTAGATAAGTCCTAAGTAAGGATGTGCATGACTTAAACTGCTTTCAGTTAAAATCGTCGCAAGATGAAGACCAGTAAATTCACTTACATGTGTGTTCACAGTGTTTGTTTTTTCTCTCTTTGCAGATATGATGGTTTCGTAAACTTTACAGAGGGCCGGTGTCCTGGCAGCAAGGCGATGAATTTTAGCAAAGTTGGATCCTACGCTACTGTGCCTAACGTCAACATCACGGACTGTGATTTTACAATTGCCTTTTGGATACGATTTAGAAAAAAAGAAAATCATATTGCCTGGCGTCCCTGTCATCACAGTTACTACTAATAGTAATAATATAACAAATACAATTAATATTGATCAATATGGACAAACTGTAATAATGGGCTCGTCAAAAACTGGGGAACTACTATTCATAGGATATCAAGATCTGTTGATACCACCTAGTCTCGAAATAAATCGCGAGCTATCTGCGAATGAAGTTTCAAGCACGACCGTATTATTAACCGCAGCTGACGTAAACGGTTGGAAACATATTGCTGTAACCTGTGAGAAAGACAACAAGGTTAGAGTTTACCTTAATGGTGAATTGCGCTTATCACAATCAGCGGTAATGCAAATGCATATCGAGGATATTTTAAAAGGTATCATTAGACCCCCTAAGAAGACGTACCGTATTGGAAATTATTTGCGGGATGGCCGGTATGTTTACCAGATGTATGGATCAATAATGGATCTTCATATCATTGGCTTCACTTTGGCTCCGGAGAAGATTTTTTACTTGTACAGAGGTAAGTTATTAGTTAAAATTCACTTCCTGTTACTTTCTTTAAAGGAGTTTAGAAATATTAGTAGACAATTCAGTTTCCAAGAAGACTATTACGGATGTTCACCATGACGCAAGTTGAAAACGTCGAAATTGTTGAATGAACTGATGAGCGTTCGCACACAGCTGAAATTTTCAAATGATGAGTCAGTCACATCACATTACATCACATCACAACACATCATATATCATATCATATCATATATCATATATCATATATCATATCATATCATATATTACATCATATATCATATCATAATATATCATCGCAATATCTCCACCATAATAAAGGCTTAATGATTTTCCCAAATTTGGTTTTATGATCTATTCCCGCCATAGCTAAATCTAGATACCTTCATGCATTATTGGGCCCTATGGCCCTACCGTACGTTTGGAGATAGTAATAGACGTTAACGACTGAATGGTTGCAAGTAAGGAAGATTTTTACTGCCTCTAAAATGCAACCGGTGGACGTTTAAAGAATTTTCGTGGCATCATGTCCCTTTCGCACTGCTAGCTTCAGGTTATTATTTATGTTGAATAAATTAAATAGGGGAGTACAAACCGTTTGGTGTTAATTAATTTGATGGAAAATGAAACCAAAATATAGAAATCAAAATCGTTCTGCCTTTGCAGTATTCTATCTGCAACCGTTAGTTCGAATCCAAACATATTTCATTAAAGACATCACTGACTGCTTAACAGAATAGAGGTGGAATGTATTGTTCATGTTCCCCGACATAGCGCTAGGAGCAGTGCAAAGGCTCTTGATACCAGGGAAAACCTTTTACCATCCACCTCTTGCCTTTAACGTGCTTGGCATGTAGTTAAGTGTCAGTGATTGTTCGTCTTCGTAGATTTGCCGGTGATTATCAACCAAAAAAAGAAAATAAAAGGAAGTACCGTTGAAGTTGAGTGGGTTCACGGATCCTGTCCTGTTGTCATCATGAACAGTGTTTCTGTCAGAGAAGTGAGACCAGGGACTAAAACAAGCAGATGGAAGAAGTTTAATGTGTCCAGCTCAATAAACCACTATAATCTTAAACTGAAATGCTTCAAAGAATACGAAATAGCAGTTGTTAGATGGGGAACAAATCGAACATTTACACAATGGAGAGTCAAGACTGGACAAGGTAAGAATTAATTAAGAAAGGTAACAACACGTCCAGAAGGAAAAAAAGAGTGAGAAAGTTTCTGATTTCGTTTCCCGTTAGGCCTCTAAATACATATTTGTGTGAGCTAACATGGTTTATGACTAGTGGATTTCGACCCGTCTTGTTTGTTTAGCATGTCGAAAGATGGGTGTCACAAGATAACCGCTATGCACATAACACTAAAAGAGGCTAAAAGAGTAAAAAAAGTCATTCTCTGTTAAAAGCGAGGGCAACAATAAAGTCTTGTTGATCGACCGCCACTAGAAATCGACTCAGTTTTCTTGAACGTTGTACATGCCTGATCAAACAACTATGGAGGTTCAATTTTTGAATTATCAATTCATTAATGTTCTCGAGAGGAGTTCGCTTTTGTACGAGTACTTGGCTCGACTGTAACAGGCATTTGAGAACGGGAGAAAAAATATGTGCCGTTAGGCATCGTTTATTCAAATAACATCTTTTTTTTGCAACTTTAATTTGCGTGTTACTTGGTAGAGACTTAATTTACACTTGTACGCAGTGTTCTCTAGTTCTACCTAACTGAATTTTTTTTTTCAATTTATGTTCCCTTTAGATTTTCCGCAGATCATAAACCTGACAGTGCAAGAACGAAATGTAAACATCACGTGGCTGCCTGCATTCGAAGGGGAGTGTCATGTCTTTTGGTACATGGTCTACTACAGGAAAGTGTTTTCCGCAGTAGCTAGAGGCAAATGGAATGCAGTTAATGTGTCACAACATAACCTGACCACTCACACTCTTCAACTCCAATGCTACAAGGAATATGAAATATCAGTTACTGCATGGAGCGCAAATGGAGAAACGCCTCTAAACCAAAGCAAACTATGGAAGGTCACAACTAGAGGAGGTAACTACAATCGAAACTTTATTAAGCCCGTCTCGTCTCCTCTGTTCAAAAGGTTAATAACAATAATTACGTGGTCAGCGGATTGTCTAAACCAATCAAAACAATTGAGTTATAACTTTACACGTAGTTAAGCCAATATATTTATTGATTAATTGCAGGTGAACTATCAACCCCTGTAGTTGCCAAGAAAGAAATAGAAATTAATGGCTGCGTTTTGAATTTCACGTGGAGTCCTCCAATGGATAATGGATGTCATCTTACGATGTACATAATATACTACAGAGAAATTTTATCAGGCGCCAATAAAGCGGAATGGCTTCAAATCCATATCACCAGGCTTAACAAGACCTCCTATGTCATACCACTAAAATGTGACACCCAGTACAAGATTGCAATGTCTGCTAAAGACGAAGAAAGGGAAAGTGTCATGTCAAACTCCTGGCACGTTAAAACCAACTCAGAGTCAAAAGGTATATATTCTAACAAATTTTAATTATTTTTCTCGAGTAATTTTTATACCTCACTTAGATCAATGTTATAAATTAGTTTTGTAAATCAATTGTTAATATAAGTTTTAATTCTTTTTACGACCTTTGGAACATGTATAAATTTGCTGTGTGATAAAATTGGGGGGCTCATTTACTTCCAGCACTGGCCAGGGTCACTGTGTTACGTTCTTGGGGAATACACTTTACTCTCATAGTGCCTCTATCCAGTCAGGTGTATAAATGGGTACTGGCGCCGCTATAACAAACGGTACGTCACGTCACCTTTGTGACGTCTACTTGTTTGACGAATGTTCAAGATGGCTAAGAGTGCGACATTTCGGAGGCAAAAAATGACGGAAAAAATTTTTTTGGACAAATTTTAACTATGAATCCTTTATCTAAGCATATCAACGAGGAAAAAAGCCAATAAAAGATTTCGTGTCATAAACACTTTAATAAGAGATCTTTTGGCAAAATTTCACTGTTATAATTATACGCAAAGAGCAGTTATTTTTTTAGGTTTGTCCACTGATCATACTTCATCGTTTCTTTTTGACTCGGAGATATTACCTTCCGCAGCTGCTCTGTAAATTCGATGATTAAATAAAAGTGATGTGTTTATGTACCACCATACAACAGTAGCTTCAAGACAATTTATGTCGTAGAATATTTAATCTGTTTTGAAAGCATTTTGATAATTATTGTTATTTTTTTAGTGACATCGGACGGAAAAAGCGAAAGTGACATTTTCTTGGGAAAAGCAGCTGGTATAATTGCTGGAATTGTTGCCCTCGCTGTCGTGATCATTTTGGGGATCTTTTGCCAAAGGAAGAGAAAAAGAAAGAAAAAGCTTCATGCCCTCCTGTCAAAAAGGTAATTCGGTAAATAATATGTAAATTAAAATCTGATATCAATTTATAATCTATTAAAGCAAATGTTTTCTTTTCTGTTTTTTTTTTCCACAAAGTTAAAATTATTATTATTATTATTATTATTATTATCTTTATTTCCCAAGGAAAAAAACGTTCAATTGCCCGTTTACGATGATTAAGACAGTACTACTGTAGTTGAATGGTTCAGTTTATTTCTCTGTTAAAAATATGTGCTTTGTAGGGGGCAAGCTAACGTAAACGTAATTTTGAATAAATTAAATAATTAAAAAAAAGTAAAAAAATGTTTCTTCATTCATTTAAGTGTATATTATGGTTTTCATCACTTTGAAATACGACTCTTTTTCCCGCTAATTATAAAAGACTGGTCCATTAAAACTGTACCGCTCTGATATTGATTTTGTTCGTGACCTTATCACAACAATATGCAACTAGCGTCAATGACCCTTTTGTTAGTGAAAGGAAATGAGAAATGAAGAACATAGAAGGTCTATTACAGGTGAAGAAACAAACAAGCTTTTTTTTATAATCAGGAGTATCAAACAGCGTTGGCATTTTATGCTCTTGACATAATTTTTAATTCTGAGTCACAATAAGTGGTTAAATAAAGAAGTTAAAACAGATCAGCAGACTTAATTATATTTAAATTTTGTTATTCAGGTCTAAGTCCGACATCATTCCCTTACTGCAACGGGAAGTTCCCCCTGAACGGATAACGTTTTTGGAGGAACTGGGGCGCGGGGCTTTTGGTAAAGTCCACAGAGGGGCCCTGAGGGAATTTTCAACAGTAGAAGTATTTTACAAGCCCAGACACCAAAGAGTGGAAATAACAGAAGCAAAAGTGGTTGCCATCAAAACTTTACTTGGTGAGTGAACACGTAACAGATTACTGATAACCACAGACTTAACAAGCATTTAGACATGATTGACTGATTGATTGATTAAATAAATGAACGAATGAATGAATGAATGAATGGATGGATGGATGGATGGATGGATGGATGGGTGGATGAATGAATGAATAAATGAATTTTACATTCTATGATTTTAACAGGTTTCCCTCCCTCATCGCTTGTTCTTTAAGTTCCTGTATGTTCTTATGTAATTTCAGAAACTGCTGGCGAGGAAGGCAAAGGACTTTTCTTGCAGGAAATTGAATTCATGAAGCAAATTGGATCTCACAGGAATGTCCTCAGCATGCTTGGCTACTGGGTAAAGTCAGAACCCATCATGTTAATCTTGGAATATGTTCCACATGGCGATCTTCTTCACTGGCTAAGAAGCAAAAGACAGCAAGTAAGTAAGAAGCATACAACATGAAAGCAATGTGTATCGAAACCTAAAGCCAAAAAAACGCAAGGATTGATTATCAGTTTTGCAGTGGTGTGGGGATTTTTATTTGCATTTCAACAGGGGACGACAGAAGGTTGATCACAATATGCAAGTTTTGTTTTCGAGTATTAGAAAAGTAGACTTACAAGCTCGCCACATTAAAAAACGAATCGAATTATAATTTAGACACTTTCACTTTCTGTCGATGACTGTCATATATTTAAATTTTAGGGCATTTATTATTTTTAAAAGTGATCACAAGTTTCAAGAATGCTGCCAGTGACCATACACTTACGGCCTAATCGATTTTCTAGAACTTGGAACAAAAGACATTTTCTTTGAATTGCAGGCCAAGTTTAAGAATAGTATCGATGGGGAGATTTTTAATGATTTGGTACACACCACAAGTGAGTTTGAGATTATCAGCAGCAAACGCTCAGGGGGAGCGAGTGGGTCCTCTGATCACGATAAGACCATAAACTTTACCACGGGGAAAAAGGAAGCATTGGTGAGAGAGAACGTAGTTATCAAAGCGGTAGGTAAAGAAAAAGACAGCGAAGAAGGAGATGAAAAAGAAGTAAAAAAAGAAGAAGAAGAAGAAGAAGAAGAAGAAGAAGAAGAAGAAGAAGAAGAAAAAGAAGAAGGAGCTGGAGGAGAAGGAGAAACTGAGCAGTTCTTTCATCAAGGCACTGCGGTCATCTTGTCTACCAAAGGGGAATTTGGGACCCTGCAGGACAACCTTGCACTGCTCGGTTCTCGCGACAGAACTCACGCCAGCCAGGAGGGCGACGAAGAAATGGAAGAGGAAGAGTTTGGAGATACGAAAGAGAGAGGTAAAGAAGTTAGTAAAACGAAAGAATGCAGATATCCTAAAAAGGGCGAGTCTCCAAGTTTCCCCCTGGTAGAAGCGGGGCCAACCAGGATTGGTAAAGAAGTACATCAGACCGGTGATCCATCTGGGTCCAAGAACAAAATGAGACCAATTAAAATTGAGCGAGAGGACGTGAAGATCAACATGCCTCTGGACGATCTCCAGGATGACAAGTTTTATTCCAAGGATCTTCTTTGTTTTGCTTGGCAAATAGCAAAAGGGATGGTAAGTAATTTTATCGGTAAGACTTCTGTGACAAGTTCTGTTTAAGGGCCTTTTTTATCCTCCTTATTGGTCCTTCTTTTTAGTCACGACCTCATAACTTCGTTGCAGAAATAGAATGATTTCATCTGTCAGATCTGTTGTTGTTAACAACCTATAGCAAGTAGAAAAGTCATAACTTGCCCAGTTTGTATCACATGTTCGATTCACGACATTTAGCATCGGAGGAAAAACGTGCCTTCCAATTTGAACTAAATTAGAAAAAGAAGACACTAGTACAATAAGTTACACGACAAATGTTGTAACATTCCAGACTTAAATTGTCTGTGGGCCGAAAAACTCTATTTTTCGTCTCATCATATTATCATATTATTATGCTTACAGGATTACCTGGCCAGCAAAGGATTTGTTCACCGTGATCTTGCAGCAAGGAACATTCTCCTCGGTGAGGATAGAGTGGTGAAGATTGCCGACTTTGGTCTACTACGCGATACTCAGGGCAACGTATACGAAATGAAACACAAGAAAAGACTGCCAATAAAATGGACGGCTCCCGAGGCTTTACACAACAGCATATACACTACTAAAAGTGACGTGTAAGTTAATTAAAGCGTACATTGTTTTATGAAGGCCTGGCAAAACGAGGAAACGTGTTTCCAGAAACCTGTTGCCATATATGTTTCCTTTTTTGTCATGCTTCCATGCTGCACGGAAACACGAAATTTTTCTGCCGTGTAGCAGAAGTAAATTTCGCTTCTTGAAAACAAATTGCTGAAAACAATGCTTCCCGTTTGGCAAAACTGGAGACATTGGAACCATGCGAACTTTGAATGTTTCCGGAAACATGTTTCTCCTTTTTGCCAGGCCTTAGAGAGATTTAAGGTTTGAGGTTTAATACAAGAACAAAAAAATTATCAAGACAGTTTCCGATAAGCTATTTAAGTACTACTTATAGATCGCCATATTCTAGTAAAGGATAAGAAGAAGAAGGATCCTGGGAGAAAGTTAATGTTACTTTTAAGAAATTGGTAGTACATTAAACCACTGTTCGCTTTAGTTAAAATCGCAGTGTTGAAATAGTATACTAAAAATGTTAAGGGTACAATTTGTGCATTTTTCATAACATCACGAGACCCTGCTTGATTGTAACCCTAGAGGTATTTGAAAAATCTGAATAAAAAGGGCATCGCCCAAATGTCTTGTAACAAGAATAAACCGGTTTTAATTGAAAATGCTGACATCAATGTTATCTCGATCTTTTCAGAGTAGGCATTCACTGCAATTTCTTTTGAAATATTCAGAGACAGTTTTACTGATCATAATTTTTGATCATACATTTGAAATTTGACATCAACGGTAATTAAATACTGCATATGTTATCCAGAAGGTAACTTTATTTCTGAAAAATTCCACAAAAATAGTATGTGATGATGGACCATTTTCCAGTAAAGAAAGATAACATCTAGCAAAATAAAAAGATTAACTTGAAACACTTGTATTGAGACATTGTAAACTTTTATAATAAATGGTCAAAGGACAAACGAAGCTTTTCCAAAATAGACATAAAAAAAACAATAAAACTTTTTTTGATTTTTTTAAACATAACATGTATGTTTGTGTGTCATTTAGCAATTCCCCCTTTACACTGTCTCTACTCTATTATAGTCCTATATTGCTGATTTAAATTGAACTTCATAAATTGATAATTCACATGAAAATATCTCATTGTTTTCGTGAGCTGAGAGAGCAAAATGGCGACTACAGGTTTCTGCGAGTCACGTTACTCTTCGCAAGATCTTAAATCACAAGTAAATGAATTGTAAATGAACAGAATTCTCGTCAGATCCTATATGTGGTAAACGTTCTTTTAAAGCTTTTCCTTGACTGTTTCATTAACTCCTTACAGATGGTCTTTTGGGATTCTTCTGTGGGAGTTAATCACAATGGGTAAGAATTAATAATAATTTAAAAAATTGTATATGTATCTCATGCAGACTAAATTGCAGTATTGTTAACCACATGCAGTGACATGCTCTTTTGTGCATGTGAATATTAATGAGCATCTCAGTAACATATGAGAGAATTTTTATTATATAATAATATCAATAATTATAATATATTCATATATTTTTGTTTGTTTATTTTGCATTAAGTCTTTAGCTAAAGAAAGTGACCTTTAGAACTAGTTAACCCAGTTAAACAACGTCAATCGGCAATCGTTGTACAAGGTTATAAAGAAGCTACAATGTTTTTACTCACCTTGAAATAATTTTTTCTTTTAATTTCGGTTTAGGGGGCATTCCATATCCAGGAATTAGCCACAAAGAGTTGTATAGGCTTCTAAAGAATGGGTATCGCATGGAAAAACCAAACAGCTGTTCCGATGAACTGTAAGTTTATCACTGTTGTTCTTTAGTGCATGAAGATTGTCGAAATTGGGCAAATTTACACAGGTTTAAATTTTTCATTAAGACGATACCAGAAGGTTTTTTTTGAAGGAACATTTTCTATCACATCTATCTTTCGGCTGTGTGTTGGTTGATTGAAATAGACCGCCTCACTTTTTCAAAAATACAGTTTTTATTTATTTTTTCATTAAATTTCAAGGTTGTGATAAATTTAAGCCTTGACAGTAGTCGTTACGAGCACTCATTCAGGTGAACCAAAACATCCTCAAAAACTCGAAAAAAATAATGATCAGGTCAAGCGAATTGTGGTTTTCATATAAGTACATAAAAGTCTTGCAACACACAAGGAATGAGCGAAATTAATCAAGCCAGATAGACCAGACCGGTATTACAGACACCAACTCTTAATATTCTATCTTACATGCCTTAACTATGGTTAAATTAGATACGCCATAATGTCAGACTGTTGGAAAGAGATGCCTGACGAACGACCAACATTTGAACAGCTAATTGGAACATTGGAACAAATGATGACAAAGGACACCCCTTACGCTGATTTCAAGAAACTGGACGAGAACGAGCCTTATTACAACGTGCAAGATTCCAACAGCAATGAATCAAGTAGCGGTCTCGAAACAAAGTTGTAAATACACAGTAAATACAAATTTATTGATTTAAGGAAAACTTCATGAACACAAGTAGAAGATCTGCAAAAATTGTTTGTTGAATAATTTGTATATAAATAAACATCCCCCTCCCCCTTCCACCAAGTACGCATTAGTATTAAAGAAATGTTGCGGAAAGTAAAAGAAATAAAAAAGTTTCGGGAACAGCCTTTCAGTTCTATATACTGCCAGGTTAACAATTTCATTCTCTAGTGATTGAGACATTTTAAGAAAGTCCCATCCAAATTTGATAAGGAAATGCCTTTATGTTGTAGTCACACCGTTTTACAGTGCGGCTTTTGTAACGGGGCTACTTTAAAAAATCACATGCTACAGGGTTGGTTCTCATCCTTGCATCGAGGTTTTTTCTCCGGGTTCCTCCTTCTACAAAAACCAACACTACTAAAATCCGATCTGGAATCAGTGGGATCGGAAGAGCCACTATGTGGAAGATGCCACTGTAAAATTCCATTTATATTTCCATTTATTTATTTATTTTTATTTGTCCGTAATAAAAACTACTTGTATTGTTGCTCAGGCGTCAGGGCACTGTTTCCACCTGCTGTCTATTGTTTTGGTGACTATGGCGTGCCAAGTTTCTTAAAGTTTCCCAAGTTTTTAGAATTATGCCTTATAATTATTAAAGTGTACAGTCGATCTTGTATCTGATAAGAAAAAGTTAATTTGAAATTTGGAAAAACCATTCAAGATTATATTTAACCTAAATCATCTTTCGACAGTCAACTCTCTCACAACGGACACCTCTATAAGACCCTGGGTATAAGAAGGAAACCTCTGTTAGACCGACACTTGATGTTGGTCCCGTCCATGGCGTTTTTCAGTCATTTACTGTAACGAGATTTTCTATAAGACGGACATTTCCCTA
>NC_135761.1:1506258-1550857 GCF_052425735.1 Oculina patagonica | reverse complement strand
AGGTCTTGTTAAGCTGGGTGATAAGGATTTGACGCCAGTCAGCTTTGTTGCCTACTGATAGCATTTCTCTCAAGTGTATTATGTACATCGAAAGAGGACATCCACTGCCCACTGGAGGGCTCCATGTGAAATTCACATCGCAACCATATATTTCCATTACTTTGTTTTCAACAACAGGACCTGATAGTTTACCTATATATTTATCCAATAAAGATAGATATTAGATTGGCTAGAATTGTCATTTTGAACAAAAGTGGTGAAGATTATGATGATTGGCGAAGATGGTCTGCTGGGTGTGCAGCTACTATTCTTGATGACCTTTTGAACAGATGATGCTTAGGTGACAGATATGAATCATTCTGACACATGTAAAATATAAAGCATGTCATTCGAATAAACGACTCGCGGAAAGGTTCATGTTATATGTCTCGTAATCAAATACCTGTTAAAGTTACATAATAGTGTAATAGATGAATGGATGAATGATATAGGTGCTTATATGGCGCATTTACAAAGCTCAATGCGCTTTGGTAGCTACTTCTTCTTAGTAGCAATAGTGACGGCACTGGTTTTGTTTCTTTATGTATTTCTTAGCTATGATCACGAAGGTATCTATGAGCTATTTAAGGTCAAATGAACCAGAATTTTTTATTAATTTCAAACCAAAGTGCTGATTAAGAACCAAATAAACATATTCCGAAGTTTCAAAGTAATTGGACTTTGCATCGCAGAGATATTTTGAGTTGATAAATGCTTTTTTGGCTTTTATAATCGTAGAGAGCTCGGGGAAATTGTCGTAAACACCAACCTCGTTCCAGTGAGGTTGCGGAAACACAAATTAAGACGTCACTGTTGTTGTATTGCAAGATCAGATCGCGAGGCATCTCAATTATGATGGAAGATAATGATTTTGCACCTTTTTTAGGCGGTGACGCCTATATGTTGTGGCCCGTGGACGGGCAATGTTACGATTACTCCAACCGAGTAGCACTGGGAACTAGGCACTTTGTTGTTTACTCAGTTTCAGTACGCCATCTTTGATTGTCATGAGTACTGAATCAACTTTAAGAGCATCCATCGGCAAAACGCGTTTGATTTCTAACGTACAGTTAAACAGAGTTTTTGGTTCAGGGGAGAATGATGTACTGGATAATTGTGAGCTCGCTTAAAGAACTTTTTTACCGTTGTACGTGTATTCGAAAGTCGGCATACGTGATGGCAGACTAAGTTGACTGATGTTGAATTTGACGAGTGACGGCCGATTAGTGTCATAACTTTTGAAACCTTTCCATAAGGGACACCGATGGCAGCAGTATCTTGATTAGATTGCAAAGGTGAGCTATCTGAAATCTTTGTTTGCTTTGACGTGCATTGTTGTCGATAATATTTAAGTTTAAGTTAATTTTCTTTTTCTTTTCCCTTCGCGACTCGCCATCTTCATTTTACTGCTTTTGATAATATTTATTCGGGTGTTTATCTCAAGCCATTAAAAACAAAACAGTGACGGTATCCGTATTCCTATTTGTATGAGAAGCCAGAATTCAGAAAGAACTTCTACCCTATTGCTGAATTAGCTGATCTAAAATGTTTTGTTTGATAAGTTGCATAAATGCATGGAAGTGATTCTAGTAAGCGGTGTTGACTTCATTACATTTCAGACCATTTCAATACGGAAATGTCACACAATCTTCAGTATTGACTAGGTGTGGAAATCAATCCTGGGCCTTCCTGTTGCTAAATGACGAAGTTCATAATAATTTAATGTATTTATCTTATCATACTGTAGGTTTGTAATGTATTGGAGATTCGTTTTGTAGTCAAGGCAAATAAAAATTAAAATGAATAAGAAAAATGCAATTTCTGGGATCATTGTAAAGCGTCATCGCCTGTGCATGCATGTATGCGTGCCGGTTATTTAATCTGCCTAGAACTAGCTAAAATATTTGTTTTGATCATTAGCACTTTTATTTTCTTAATATGGCTTCTTAAGCATGACAAGAACTTCAATTTGATGGTTCTGTATCCTTACCAATTAGTTGGCTTCCACTTGCACGTTTTTTTTTTTTTTTGACGCGTATAACCCTATGACGTTGTATTTAGGTTGGGTTTGCAATCTTAATTTCGAAAACTAAATGAAATGTACCAGCTAAATAACAAAATATGAAACGAAAACAGGTAATAAAAGGCAAACTCTCTGTGTCCGTGGTAAAGGTCTATAAACGCTTTGTATTAACGCAATTTTTTTCATCAGCTGAAAACGACAATAATTTATTCATCAAAATTTTTACACTGCGTGATGCCCTGAGCTTACGAATTTGCATCTAGAAATATCCTTCTTTAAGCCAAATTAATTTTTTGTACGTAGAGCTTTTGTATTTCCACTGTGACTCCCGAGTACGAACAAAACAATGAATAGAAATTTGTCTTTTAGCCCGAGAACTTTGTGTTATTTTCCTGTGTCATCGTTTCTAGCCGCGCAAGTCATGATCACAGGCAAATCCAAGAAACCTGTATTTCAGCTGTGGAGTAGCCGATGATTTTAATTAAACTCCATCCAGTGTTTGAAAACATCATACCGCCATAAGCTCAAAAATTTACTCTTTTAAACTAGATATCAATGTAGTAGTGATGTTACTACTATTTTATAAAATTTTAGGTCCTATCCTGTCAAACGTTGAACAATTCCAATCGCCAGACGCTGACAATTCTGAGGATTCAGCCAGAACCCGACACTGACCAAGTCCGCCTCTGACATTTTCAGTGTAAAACTATAAGCTCTGAAAGAATACTTCTTACACTGTCTCAAAGTCTCACTTTGCAGCCGTCTTTTCGATCGCAAAGCCGTCAAAAACCAATTATGACGTCACTAAACTCAGAGCTCGTTCCATTCCTTCCATTCCAGTGCGCGGTCATTTTGGACACGTTTTCTTGGAGCCTTCGGAAATCTTCGTAGATTTTGCCGTAGTTCGCGCTTAAAAGCGCAGAAAGCAAAATTTCTCTTTAAGTTTACTTAATAAAGGATTGTTAAAGTGTTTGGTTGCTTTAAAATGACAAAACAAAGAATGTCGAAATTTTGGTTCATTTGACCTTTAATTCAAGAGGAAAATAGGTTGTTAAAACCTAACACTGATAAAATACCAATGTTTAAGAGGAAATCCAACATCTATTGGAGGACCTCAAAACACAGCTATGTATTTTCATTTCTTTGTTTTCAGTTGCATGAAAAAATAGTATACTTGCACACCCCGCTCTCTGTACTGAGTCTAGTTACCTATTCCAGTTTCGACTTTCCACAGTTTCGTTTGGTTCAAAGGTGTTTCTCCATTTTCACTCCATGCAGTAACTGTTATTTCATATTCCTTGTAGCATGGCAGTTGAAGATTGTAGTGGGTTGTATTGTGTTTTGAAACATTAACTGCATTCCATTGGCCTCTGCTTTCTCCGGAAATTACTTCTCTATAGTAGACTAGATACCAAAAGACTTGACACTCTCCTTCGAATGGAGGCAACCATGTGATGTTTACATTTCGTTCCTTTACTGCCAGGCTTTTGATCTGTGGAAAATCTAAAGACGGAAAAACAATGGTCACTAAATGAATTAAAATTACTTTGCAAAACAAGCTACAAAATAGAGCTGCCCGTGTTTTGACCTTTTCAAACTATGACGCGCACGCTGGTGATTTATTAGACATTCTAGGATGGAAAAAATTAGCTCGCCAGCAGCAAATTCAAAGAGCCACGATGGTTTACAGTCTCTGCACGGGTTGGCTCCAGATTATCTATTCTCTCAATTTGAAAAACGAGAAACCGCGTACAACCTAAGGGACTCTGAGAACAAACTCAATGTTCCATTACCGCGCACTATCTATTACAAAAGCAGCTTTACCTGTAGCGGCGCAATCTTATGGAACAGTCTTTCTTCCAACGTAAGACAAGCAGAATCCCTTGGGCAATTTAAGGTGATTCCCTAGTATTGTATTGCGCATTCATACTGCGCAGAATTGTACACGTAATAAGCGCGCGCACATAAACAAAATGGCGGCTTTTTTCTATGCGACTTGGCTCGCGAGAGAGAGAAACCATCATTTTCTCGTAAACGAGTACGGTGACCTATCATTTTTCTCTCTTAGTTCGAAAGTAGCGATCAAATTCTTTCTATAAAATGAATACAGATCAATTTCTATGGCAGAATAATACATTATCACTAAAAACGGGTACTTTGCCAGTACTCGCAAAGGAAATGTAAGGAATTATGTGGTAAATACAAGGTCTTCCTGCTCCTAAACGAAGATGGTGACCCCCCTTTTTTATGTCAAAATTTAACTTCCCTTAAGGTAAACAACCAACTGGCAAAGTTTGGTTGGTAATCTATGAGTTCTATTTCAAGGGAATTACCTTAAAGGTTTATTAAAACTGTACTTTAAGGCACGGCATTCGTGGAAAGCAACGTTGTCTTTATAATAGTTTATCATTACAATTTAAGTCTTTATGTAAATTAGATTTAAATGTAGTATTTTTAGCTGATGATCTGACCGTGTAGCAATAAAGATTACCTACCTACTTACCTAGAACACATCAAGCGCAAGTATTAGTGTGCAAGTTGCCAAGGCTCTGTGTCTAGTCTAACGGCTCACGTTTTCTCTACCGTTCTTGAATGCCGGGTACGTTTTATGTTAATACAATAAATAGCTTTGACTTGCACACTAGATATACGCTGAAGTTTATTTGTAAAATATAGCAGCTTGGTCTTAGTTAAAACCGTGATAACGGTGAGTTTGTTTTCCTTTTTTACAGCTTTGTTAACGAGCGTATTATAAGCTATCTTTACCTATCCAGTTCGTTAGTTATTTTAACAGATGTAATGATGATGATGATGACAATACTACTGTTGATGGTGATCATGACTATACAGCCTATGGGGCTTTACAAGGATACATAATGAAAGAGAAAAGAGACAGAATGAAAGTATAAAACTGTGCATTTGACACGCAAAGTTGCCAAAGCAATGTGTCATTCTGACAATAAAAAACGAGTAATCTGGATAAACGACAAGCTTACAGGCTAATGTTTATCCAAATGGATAGTTTGACTTACACATGCACAAAACTTAGACTATAGTGCATTTGTTTTATGTTGGGTCGCTTGCTTTTAGTGACAACTGTCACAACAGCGAGTTTATTTCTTAATGTGTATTTTAGCTTTATTCGAGATCGTATTTGAGCTTTCTTTACCTATCCAGTTTGTCTCTTATTGCAACAGATATTAAAAGCAAGGTTCCTTAACCTGACTCACACACAAGCTCTAGTTTTACTCGATTGTCTTTTCATAAGTTTGTATATTTATAAGCTGATCTAACTCACGTAAGTTTCATTTTTTTTCGAGGACTTTACTTATTAAACTACTTCATTTTCAAATACTTTTCTTCTTACCTTGGCCTGTCTTGACTTTCCAGGGATTGAGTTTGTCAACTGCTTTCCGTCCAGTTTCTGCAATTTCAAATTGCTTAAAGCATTTCAGCTCAAGGTTATAGTGGTTCGCTAGTTGTGGCACTCTAACGTCCTCCCACCTTCTTGCATTAATCCCTGGCAACACCTCTCTATAATAAACGTACAAAACTACATGTGAAGAACACAATTCTTGTCTCCACGTGACCTTCACAGTACTTCCCTTTACTTCCTTTCTTTGGTTTATGAACAACGGAAAACCTACAAACAACAAAAACAAAAATTTTAATCGTACCCAAATTTAAAATTTAATTTACAAAAATTAGTAGTAATTAAGTAAAAATGATTATATGACTACCCGAAATAACCATCATGGGTTAATTAAAAACTGGGAAAAACATGAAAAGAAGTTGCTTATATTGCATTTATTATTCCCTGCTAAATGAAGCAATTTAGCAATCACAATCTTTCTTTCTTTCCTTCTTTCTTTTTTTCTTTCTTCCGTCCTTTCTTTCTTCCTCTGTTTCATTCTTTTTCTCTTTTTCATTATTACTCTCTTTCTCTCTTTTTTTGGTTTCTTCCTTTGTTTCGTTCTCTCTTTCTTTCTTTTTCCTTTTCTTTCTTTCTCTTTTTCTTTGTTTCTTTATCTTTCTTTCACTTTTTCTTTGTTTCTTTATCTTTCTTTCTCTTTTTCTTTGTTTCTTTTTCTTTCTTTCTCCTCTACGTTTCCCAAAATTTTTTTACTGCGTGTTATACTGGCTTTGAGTGCGTTTTTGTGTTCCTATTAACTTTAAGAGGACTAGCTTTTTACAGAGTTAGGAACAAAACGTTCACAATGAGATAAAACAGGAACATTTCGTTCCGAGTTCCCAACTGCAAATGGAACATATTGTTCCTAGGTTGCTAACTTAGGACTGTTTTGTTCCGAGTTCCTGTCTGTGCGTGAAACACATTGTTCCCAAATTGATAATTTAGGACCGCTTTGTTCCGAGTTTCTATCTGTAAATGGAACGCGTTGTTTCCAAATTGATATTTTAAGACCGTTTTGTTCCTAGTTCCTATTTGTGAATGGAACGATTTGTTCCCAAGTTGTTAAATTAGGACCGTTTTGTTCCGAGTTCCTGTGTGTGAGTGGAACGCATTGTTCCCAAACTGCTCAATTAGGAACAAATTTAGGACTGTTTGGTTCCGAATTCCCCTTGCTAAATGGACCATTTTGTTCCTAAATTATATTGTCTTTCAAATGAAGACAAACAACGGGGCGCGCCTAGACCTGCTTGGGCAAGCTGAGCACACTCCTGGGTGTCATGAATTTTGCACAATAGTAACGAGGGCAGGCAAGCAGAGGCAGGCCTGCCAAGTTAAGACATGAACGAAGTTCTTTAAGTTGTCATCTAAGAGATTGTGTTGGCCATTTTATCTAAATGGTAAAATGAGCAAGAAGTGCAAAATCAATTGGTCAAATATCGATGGAGCATCGCCCAAACCAAAACGGCTTCACCTGGAAAAGAATGAAACCGACCGATTGTATCATTGCCCAATACAAGTGTGTGACCATGATGGCTTTCAAAGTCAGAGAGGGTGCAGAAAACATGTGAATACCAAGCACAGTTGGTTCTTTTATTTTGACGAGAAACCTGATGTGGGAAGACTCGCTGCATACGAAACAGAGGGTGCCAATGATGTTAAATCGAGTGAAATCACAATACAAACTACCAGAGTTTTGCCTTCATTTTCAGTTTCCAGCAAAATTGGCGAATCGTTTGCGATATGGTTGACTGGTGGGGGTTGCAAAAAAGATCATGTAGCCCAGCAGATAGTCAAGAGGTGTTTGAAATTTCTCAAATTTTGCTGCGAAGATGAAGAGGAATTGAGTTTTGAAGTGCTGGATTTTAGCCTGTGTTCGTATAGTCTACTGTTCAAGTTTATCGGCTACTTGCAAGATGAATGCAAGCTCGGACACGGTGGTCGATTGGGCTACGATTTCAGAACTAATCGACTTCAGAAAAATAAATGGCGCATCAGACACAGTTCTTCGAAACTTGTCCTCGACAGAGTTGTACCTCAAAAGAGCGCGCAAGACAGTGGCAAAGATGATGAGACTGCAGTGTACGCAAGACCTAGACATTGAAACTTTGGATGCTAAGGGGCACTGGGCAACCATGGAAGAACTGTTAGAAGTGGTGACTTTTCATTTGCCTCGTTACGAAAACACCGAGAAGACGTGCAAAACTAATCCCGGTCAAGTTAATCCTTCGGACTTAACATTTGCCACGAAATTCGTCGCGGTGTATTTGTTCATCCAGGTGAAGGGATCTCGGCCTATGACTTATCAGTATTTAACAGTGGACATGGTTATAACAGCTAAGGACAACGGGGGATTTATTGACCAGAAAAAGTTCAAGACGGCCAGCAAGTATGGATTTGACTCATTAATTTGGACCGACGCAAGTACGCAAAATTGGGCGACGTCATGAGTAGACTAGTGTTTGATGCAAACGGAAAGTACATTCACCCGATGCGCTATCGTCAAATTGTCGAAACGCAAAGCCTCAATCTGCTCAAAAGCAAGGAGCAACAAATTTTGTCAGAAGACCAAAAACACAACAGTTCTGCCGTTGCAAAAGTTCACTATTCATAGTTCATTAGCATCTCCAGTGACGTCATTAGCATTATATAATAAAGAAGAATTGTCAGTTGTTGCGAACGTTGGCCATGCATAGACTAAGCGCAGTTTTCGAAATGCTGCTCCCGACCAGCGTGGACGACAGGATCCGGCCTCAATTATTTCGGCTTTTAGCCATCAGTGACAACTCAAATTCCTCCAGCTTCTGTCTTTGCACCGGTTCTGGTATCGTCGGCCGTTAACGCGTCATCTCTGGTAATTGTGAGTCTCTCTTCTGCTTCGCAGCCGTCTTTGCTGGCTACCAATATAAGTTCTGCTTCGACTTCCCAGGTACCCGCCAAGCCTCTGAAGAAGGAAAGTTTGGAGGTAATTTTTTGCACTGTCATATTGTTCGGCTGAGCGCCGCTGTAGGTTTTTGCTCGGGTGTTTACAGTTCTCGGTTAGGTTTTTTCACGCCCACTCGTTTGCTTTTGCTTCTCACCCATGTGGCGCGTTTCCACGTTTCATTTCAATTGTTTTCTTTGGGTTTTTATTTACTGCTGTCTGTTATTTTTACCGGCGGCAATTTTGTTTTCGTATTTGGGCTGTAATTTTGCTGTTAGCGTGGTCCATTTTCTTGGGTTTTGCATTAATTACTCCTGTGTTGGGTCCCCTGGGCCACGTGTTGCACGTTCAGTACAATGGGCGGTGTTTTTTACGATTTTGCAGCGTGATTAAATTTCATACTGTATTTCCATTTTTAAAAATTTTGTTTTTTCTTTTTGTTTTGCTAGTTTCAGGCAAAACATTATAGGCCGCGTAGGATCCGATTTCGGAAGTGGATCGAGAAGGGCTGGTGATTATTTTAGACCGATAAGGATCCAATCTCGGAAGTGGATCGAGTAGGGTCTAATGATGATGTTTTTGGCCGCGTAGGATCCAATTTCGGAAATGGATCGAGAAGGGCCTGGTGAATATCTTAGACCGATAAGGATCCAATCTCGGAAGTGGATCGAGTAGGGTCTAATGATGATGTTTTAGGCCGCGTAGGATCCAATTTCGGAAGTGGATCGAGAAGGGCCTCGTGAATATCTTAGACCGATAAGGATCCAATCTCGGAAGTGGATCGAGTAGGGTCTAATGATGATGTTTTAGGCCGCGTAGGATCCAATTTCAGAAATGGATCGAGAAGGGCCTGGTGAATATCTTAGACCGATAAGGATCCAATCTCGGAAGTGGATCGAGTAGGGTCTAATGATGATGTTTTAGGCCGCGTAGGATCCAATTTCAGAAATGGATCGAGAAGGGCCTGGTGAATATCTTAGACCGATAAGGATCCAATCTCGGAAGTGGATGGATCGAGTAGGGTCTAATGATGATGTTTTAGGCCCCGTAGGATCCAATCTCGGAAGTGGATCGAGTAGGGTCTAGTGATGACGTTTAAGGCCGCGTAGGATCCAATTTCGGAAGTGGATCGAGAAGGGCCTGGTGAATATTTCTGACCGATAAGAATCCAATAAATAGAGTTGGATCGAGTAGGGTCTAGTGATGATGTCTTAGGCCACGTAGGATCCAATTTTCGGAAGTGGATCGAGAAGGGCCTGGTGAATATCTTAGACCGATAAGAATCCAATATAAGAGTTGGATCGAGTAGGGTCTAGTGATGATGTTTTAGGCCGCGTAGGATCCAATTTCAGAAGTGAATCGAGAAGGGCCTGGTGAATATTTTAGACCGATAGGGATCCAATTAATAGACTTGGATCGAGTATGGCCTTGTCACTAGTTATAAAGACTGTTAAGGATTCAAGCTAGTGTTGAACGGGATTCCGAAGGGGTCTGATGAATTACATTTGTTGACCGTGTAGGTTCCATTGATTTGAAGGTATCGAGAAAGGGTCTGGCTTAGCTTAGTCTGCGAAGGTTCCAACGTTGCTGGAAAACTCTCGTTTTTCAATTCAATTTCTTTAGTTGGCCCAACTCTTGAAGGAAGTTCAAATTTTGCGGAAGTCCACTGATGTTTCCACTGTTGATTCGGCGGTGGTGATGGTTCAGACGCTCTCATCTAAACCTTTCCGAGTTGTTTGACCCGTACTCGGCTATAGCGGCTTTGGAGAGCTTAGTGGACATAGCCAGGGAGAAAGGGTGTGCGAGAGCCAGCCGATTTGGCTGCGCCAGTTCCGTTCTTTGTTTTCCAATGGTAATTTGCAAGCTATCTTGACCAAGCTGATAGCGTCCAAAGAGGAAGCGGAAGTTGCAAGGGCGATTCAGAAATCACTTCATGAAGCGAATCACTTATGCTCTTTCAGATCTTTTCGCTGATCGGTCGCGATTCTCTCCTACTTTTCGTAGGAGGGGCTTGGTGGAGGTGGACGGCCTCGTCTCCCGCCAAGATGTTGGACCTGCGGCCAGCTGGCCACATGGGGCGTTGATGTATCAACAAGCGTTTTTTGGTCGCATGTGTGAAGTATGATGATAGCCGTTTGGCGTTTAAATGATTGAATCATCAGTAAAAATTGTCATTAACCTCTAATTTCTGTTTGTTTTTGCTTCGAGGGATTTTGTTCTGCCCGGATACGCTTTGCTTGTCCCGACTGACTTTGGTTCTGGGAAATGACACCACAAGCGCATTGTCTTGCATGACCTGCCCTTGAGCTCGCTAAGTGGGCTATGGTTGTCATTTTCCCTGGGCTTAAGTTTGTCTCCCACATTTGTTTGCCTCTCGGTTTTCTTCATTAAGATGTCTTCCTGAGTTGGACAGTTTTGAAATATTGTGTGCTATTTTCTTAACTATGTGGGTAACGTTTTAAAGAGACGTAAGCCCAGGGAAAATGACCGGGTAAAGAGACAGTATAGCTGAAGTAAACAGGGTTATAACATGGCGTTCCAGGCATTCTCAAACCTTTGCACTCAGGGATCCTTCAAGTTCAGGCGGGTGTATTTTATAATCATACTATCCTTCAAGTCCTAAGGCGGACGTATTATACAATCATCTACCCTTGTGGAACGTCTTAATACCTGAGAACAGTCATGAAGCATTTTTTCAAGTCCCATCCAGTGTGTATGCAGTTAACGTAGCATTTTGTGTGGCATTTACTATGGTGTCGAGTGAAGTGGCAGTGTCAAACCCTTGGCTTGTTTTTCATAACAGCTTACTGTGTCAAATAATCCTCAAGTTATATGTCAACGCAATGTTTGTAAAACTCTGTTCAAAGGCAAACCTATTTTTTTTGAGGGAACAATTTCCTTAGCTCCCCGATTTGCCTTTCAGAACAAATTTTCTGAAATAGACGAGAAATCAGGATATGATCGTATTTTGATATGCAATAATTCGCAACCGATTTTTTCTCAACTAAAATGCATGCTCAATAGATGGGCTGGTACTTGGTCGCGATCAAACTTATTGTTTATTTTTATTCATCTATTAGAAGATTGGGTTTACCAGACCCCTGATGTGACATTTGTAGTTAAAGCGTTGTTTACGGTCGCCAAGCAACCCTTTCAGCGCTGTATATAGTCCGCGAAGTATTAATCACCTTGTGATATTCTTGTGATAAAAAAAAAAAATGTGTTTTGTCAAGTGTTAAACCTTTTCATTGGAATGGTCAGGACTCAAGCAGTCTGACGTTCTTGATAATAAAACAAAGGAGAATCTCGTTTGCCGAGCCATATGAGTTTATTTTATCCGGGGAAAGTTCTAGAAATTTATGGGAATTTTTTGCTTGCCATTTTCAAGCGTTTATTTTTAGAACTGGGAAAAGACTGGCGCCGTTGGCCAGGTCCTTGATTGAGGAGTAAATTTGTCAATCACTTTTGGCTATGAAGGAAAGAAATTGCGAAGTACTGGGAGGGGATTTGTTCTTATCTCTTGGCTCCTTTCTCACCACAGAGTCAGCAGTTGTAAACGCCTACAGTCAGGTATTATTGTCATATGATGATATTATGAACGTCCACGCTCTCCGCTATCCATGTTTTACCCTTTACGTCAGATACCATGTATACGTCTCAGCATACAATGATAGCTTTGGTAGCATAAAGCCTTTACCTTTCTTTTATGCTGGCCGGTAATAATGCGAGGGTTGAAAAGACAATCACTGGTCCCAAAAGTTCTGTGGATGTGACCCTTTTCCTGTTTACGTTTGGCATTAGACCGAAAGATGTTCGTTCTCCTTTTGGGCTGTTAGTGTCGGAGAGCTGTTACTACTATAGTGATTGTCACTCTATTCGGCAACAATTTTTCTAAATGTCAAAACTATTGATTTTACTATCGATGTGGTTACGAACGGTCGGTAAGAAACATGTAAGAAACACCTCATTCCAAGACAGGAAAGTCTTTAGACTCCCTGTAGGTATGGAATTCACTGAGTTGGATCTTGAATCAAAACAAGATCGCGAACGCGCAGTTCTCCTGCAAGCAACGCCAGTTAGAACATAACAACAGTTCCTTCTAGGGATGTTGTCAACTGCCGTGGATGTTAAAGTTGTGTTTGCCAGTTACAAATCCAAATAAAGGTGATTTCATGATCCTACATTTACGAAAGAGTGAACCGGCTCTGCGATTAGCTTCACTTTACTTACCAAGTGTAATGGTACTCTCAGTGATATCGTATTACCAGATTACGACAATCTAACAGGTTGACGGAGCAAAGTTCTATTCAGCGGCTGTGCGAGAATGGTTTCTTTTTGGCCCAACTTGCTCTCTCATAAGCAGAGCCCTGATGCTAATAAAGGTAGCAGCGCTAGTAAGGGACCTTGAGAAGGCTTAGGTCACCAATACCACTTAAACTTGGTTTTTAAATTTAACGGTAAACTCATTTTGTTGCGGGCAAGTGGGCCGGGAACCTCCCTACCTCTCGGAAAAGAAGGTCATTTAAACAATCGCGGACTGTCTTTTGGAATAGTACGGGAAATATATTTACTTTTCGCGCCAGAATGAATTTAGCTTGACGCCCGATTATTGGAACTGAAGCATTTTTAACACCATCTGACATTAGTGTTAAATTTTCGCCGACTCCGTGTCAGCTCTGGCCTCCCAAGTAGTCGTTCTTAGGGGCGATCGTGTTGTGCCAGCTGCAGTTTGTCTTTTTGACAACGGCGGGTTAGAAAACGGCGGGTGATTTTACATGTCATTCGCAGTGGTGTAACTTAAGAATCTGTTATTACCCATGTTGGTTGGAGGACCGTGGCAACCGCTAACATTGTATTACGTCGAATCAAGTGTTGGGGTCGGGCGGTATAAGCGTTATCCTGACTCTATCCTGGCTTGCTTTGCTTGGACTTTAGCGTCGTTTACTATAGTCCTGATATTCTAGCCTATTATTACCCCAGAGCAAACTTACGTAGTTTTGTAATTTGGCTATTTTTGTGTGAAATCAAGTAGTGTTATTGATTAGTCACAGTAAGAATAATGATGCTTCGAATTCAGAAATGGGGTTGAGGGAATGGTATGGGATAAGAAATGAAAGAAGGTATGGGATAAGGTATGGGATTAGGTATGGGATGAGGTATGGGATAAGGTATGGGATTTGGTATAGGATTAGGTATGGGTACGTGTAAGGAATAAGATTGGAAGGTATGTTAGGAAGGGAATGGTTGATAAAGGCACAGTCTGTGGAGAGGCGCAGTCAGGGGTCACTACCCAATACTTAATGCTAATGAGTAAGCAGGGAGGATAATGTACTATTCATAGTTCATTAGCATCCCCAGTGACGTCATTAGCATTATATAATAAAATGGAATTAATTAGAATTGTCAGTTGTTGCAAATGTTGGCCAAATATAGTAAGTAAGTGAAGGCTTTATGTTATGCACGTAAGTCAGTAAAGGTAGTAATTAAATTAATAAGAGGGATAAATGATGCGCCCACCCACCACTCCCCCTGCTGCTCTTAGCTCTTTCGGCATACCCTCTCGAGCTTTGCTCGTCAGGGGTCACTACCCAATACTTAATGCTAATGAGTAAGCAGGGAGGATAATGTACTATCAAAAGCAGAGATCGCGCGAAGTTGCTGTGAAAGCTCACGACTGTCTGCAAAAGCTACAAGGAACGAAAGGCTCAAATTTGGATAAGGAAGTGCACACGAGGTTTAGCGCTGCAACTTCAACAATTTCAGAATCGGTCGGAACAACAGAATCAAAGAGCGCCTCTCCTGAAAGGGACTCCCCTCCCAAAAAACAATTGCGAATTCAACGAAATCATCGCCGGGTGTTGAAATTCACGGAAGAAGAGGGCAATTTTCTCAAGAAAGGTTTTAAAAGATGCGGGTTTGGACAGTGGACGGCAATTTTGAGAGATCCCGATTTCAACTTTCAAGACGGAAGAACGGCGGACTCTCTCAAGAAAAGGGCTGGAATGAAAATGCAGCTAGTTTAATTACCAAGGCAAGGACAGCACTGACATTTCAAATTTGTGTTAAGCAAGAAAGGCATTTAATCGTGACTTGCAATAAAAAATACAGTAATAAATTACTACATCATTAAATGAATTTCTTGACTTTGACAAGTACACTCTTTTATAACAACAACAGCAAGGACTTTTTGTGACACTCCTGGGCAATGCTCTATATCTCTCTGTCTGTATACATATTTCTATATCTCGCCTGTCGTAATCGTGGCACGTCGCTTAACATGTAACTTAGAACTACAATACTGACAAACAACATCTCGTCGTCGCTACTCTTCTCCGATCTCTGATCGTCAGACTGCGTGCTCGTGAGATACTTTGTTATGGTGTTTCTTTGTTGCTCTCTTCCGCGCTGACTGCTGGAACCTCTCTTCCGCTTTAAGGTAGAACTTGCTCGGAGCAGTGCTTCTGACACCGCGCAGTCGTCGTGTTTGCGTAACGGCCTACCACTAGTACTGGGCACTGGAGTGATGAAAAGCCTCCGTTCTTGACTGCTCTCATCGCTTACATCCTGTTGTGCAACAATCTCGACATCTGCACTTGGGCGAGTTAGTACTGGAAGTCGCTCCGCCACACTTGCCACCAGGTGATGATCTTCTTTCCTGAGCAGGCCGAGTGCTGTACACACCTTCTTTCGCTCCTCTATGGCCTCGATGGCGTTAAAGGTGCCCAGGGCCTGGTGGTGAGCTTTCAGCTTCTCGCACAGAACCTCCATCCACGCCTTCACATTCGAGCGCACGAAAGAGTCTTGCGTAGCTTGATATTTATCGCACACTCTTGGAGTTCAACCAACTGCCCTCGAACGCTTTTCTCGCAGCTTCGCCACGTGTCTCAGCTTGATCTACCGCCGTCTGAACATCTTCATACCTCTCGACATCTCTCGTCCGGTAAAACTGGTCTTTCTGTTTCTGCTTCTCCTTCTCTGTTTCCAAAATGTGGGCCATTTGCCTGTGTCTAAGACTGCCGATGAAGCTGATTTAGGTGGTCTTGCAAGGTGTCCGGTTCGCCGTTGCTTTCTTCGCCGCTTCGTCCGTCTCTTCTAGCGAATCATCTCCACAGCTCTCCTCCAAGATTGACAGCGTCCGCAGAGCATCCTTCTCTTCGGCTTTAAGGACGCCATCGCCGATTTCTGGCTCTTGTTCGTCTTCACTGTTGTCCGAGCTTTCTTCTTGAGTCGCTAGGTGGACGCGCCTTCGTGGCCGCCCACGCAACACACTCCATGGGGTGTCTCCTAAGCCACTCTGTCGCTTTCTTTCTCGGGTTGGGCAGACTCTTGAAGGTGTAGTTCTTTAACCTTCGATCCATGGCGGGTAGGTCCTCGGCCTTAAATTCAAGCATCGTCTGGGCGGTCAAAAGCATTGGACAACGGTTAATGAAGCTCTTTGCCGTTTGGTACTTTACGTCGCACGCCGTAAATCCGCCTTGGGTAAGGATTTTCGAGTCATTGATGTCTAAGGTTGAGGGACTGGCTTCGTCAATGAAAATCAGTTCTGTAAAGCGATTAAACATGGCCTTATTTGAACACGCGCTGCTTCGTGATAGTCGCTATGTTGCTGTGATGTACCAGCCCTAAGATCGGTTGAAATAAACTCGTTTTACCGCTGTTCGCAGCGCCAATCAGACATGGTACTTTGTCTTTGTGTCGTTTCTGGTTGTGATGTAGAAGCCTGATGAAATCCTCGCAGAACTCCCCAACTTCGGCTTCCGTTAAACTGTTCTCTAAGATTTCTCTGAAATATTTTGGATCTGGAACTTTGGTTGGATCGTACGGCGAAAACGCTCGGGGTGTAACATGACCGATGTTTTTGTCTTTGATAGCATTTTCCAAGAAACGTCGCTCCTTGATTGACCAGCACTGGCCTTCGTTCACCTCAATCAAATCATAGTCCACGCAAAGAGGTCGAATGACTTCGCAATGTGGGTTGGCTAGGATTTCGTTGACTTTCTTCATGTCCTTAAGTAGTCTGGCTTTAAAAGATTGATTTGCCGCCAAGCTATTAACAAACGCCTCCACTTCGCACTTATACCAATAGGTTTACCTTGCCTTTTCGCACTTTTTGTAGACCTTTCCAGCATAGAGAGCGTACCCGAGCTTTTACAAGGCGATGCCAATATCGTTCACAAGCACTG
The DNA here is from genome assembly GCF_052425735.1 of Oculina patagonica. NCBI lineage: Eukaryota > Metazoa > Cnidaria > Anthozoa > Scleractinia > Oculinidae > Oculina > Oculina patagonica. Next base: position 1,534,280 of record NC_135761.1, on the reverse strand, counting down.
TGAGTTTATCAGATAATCTTGCCTTTTCAACGACGGGTTCGTTTCCTGTCTGAATATCCGAGCCGCCTACTTGGAAACCGAAGTGCTCGATGACCAACTTTGCATCTTGGAGTTTTCCCAACGCCGCCGAAAGACTGGAATGGAACGAGGGATCGACTAGACAAATTCTGACCACGTTCTCGGTACCACATTCGTCAACATCTATTGAATCGGCCTCACCCAGGAGACTTTCAAATTCATCTATAAAGCAATATTTGTAAGACGAATTCGCCAACTCCACCATGAAGGTGTTGTTGTGGTCTTTAAGGACTTTAAAAAGCTCTTTCATTGCGCCACTTTCTTTCCCTTCGTGACAAGCGACCTAAAATTCAGAACAGTTGCCAGTTAATTGAAGTTCTAAGGTGGTGAGCAACTTTGACCTAGTCCTAACAAGTGATCCGTCGTTCCGAGTACTGTCAAGTTTTAAGGAAACCCGACATAGCGTAAATTCAAGGCAAAACTAATTTCGATGATTGGAATGGTCCTTTGAATTGTCACATTTTCACTGCTTGATTCACTGCCTTCATATAAGTTAGTAACTACTTTTTATCATCCGGCTAGTGTAGCTAATGCGAATGGTACGAATGTGAATAAACATGTTATTTTTGTTAACTGATTTATAAATACGTCCACGTTGCACTCCAAGAGAACACGATGGATACCAAGGGGACTACGTGGAGCACCGTTGGGCGTTGTCGACGCGATCCAGTAGCTCACAGCTGGGTAAAGCTTGTGGTTTATAATTGATGCGTGACTTTCCGCCCATTGTTGGCTCGTCGAACTCGTTAACTGACTTAATTCTGGATATTCGTCCGCATCATCGCTATCTTCATTCTCGTCATGATCATTTAATTTCTTCTTATCTCGCTGTTTTTTCAACTTTTGCGTACTAATGGCACTAAAAAAAACGCTACATTCTTCATGCCTGCGAAATAGACAAAGCAAAAAATTATTACCGAATGATCTGCTTCTGGTTAAGTTTGAAATCGCACTATCAGAAACTAACCTCGTAGTGCGCTATCACAGGCATCTCTAGTTCGGCACACGCTATTCCAAGCGTCCTGAAAACCTCTCTCTTGAACTCTGCAGACGCACTTCGCACTTGTGATGCTACACTTTCCCAAAACCACTGGGCTTAAATAGCACAACGCCGCGCTCCTAACTGTTCGACTGTTTACCTGTCTAGCAGGGAAACGTGCTCTCGAGCTCTGCATCTTGGACTGATTTATGCCTTTAATCGTGTTCTGCTTTTATAGAGAGCAGACTTGCTTTTTCCCCGGGAACAGTTATAGCCAAAAAATGAACTCAGTAGGGACCAGAATACTTGAAAGAATTTAATGTCGCTATTATTTCCACTGATCAGCAGTTCATCGCCTAATTTACAGCTATTTTTACACTAACAATCAAGTCGATAACGAAGCCACAGTGACGCTTTTAAATGACCAATAGTGTCACTCTATCAGTTCCCAAATGCTTTCCATAGTGTTTTCTAGACGAATTTTTTCGCCACAGTAGTTCTATGAATTTAATATCGCGATTATTCGCATTGATCAGCAGATCATTACATAACCTGGTAATTAGAAGCTATTTTTACACTAAAATCAAGCCGATAACGAAGCCATAGCGACATTTTTTAATAGCCACTTGTGTCACTTCATCAATTCCAAAATGCTTTCCAGAGAGTTTCTAGACGAATTGTTTCGCCACAGTAGTTCCATGAATTTAATGTCGCGATAATTTGCACTGATCAGTCAATCTGTTGACCTGACAATCGACAGCCATTTCGCACCAGTTAACAGTTAACTTGATAACGAAGCCGCAATAAGAATGAAAAATGTTTGAGTCAAAGATCATCTACTACGGTGCATATATGTTCGTGATGTATCACAAAATTTTCACGACTTATGTTAAAAATACAACATGCATAAAACTATAAAAAACAATTTTCATTTTCACATTGAAGGAGAAAAGATAGTAACAAAAGTGCTTTGCAGCACTGTAAATTATCATGGAAACTTGCAGGGCTACGAAGCAGTTGACTGAAAGAGTTTCCCAATAATGGCAAAAACGACGGATTTTGCGGATTTCGCGGAAATTTTTAGATTTAATTTAATTCTTCTCTTTAAAACTGTAAGTATAATAGTTGAAAAAATCTCGTGTGCAAGTGTTGAGAATCGCTTCCCCAGCGAAATTTGTACTCGTGTTGCAATTTGCGATACTGATCATCGTAATGGAGGACCGAAATAAGGGTATATGATTCTAGCAGCTCCGAAATCTTTACCGTGTATGAGAGATAATCTTGTATGTCGCTAGAGGATGACAGCGTTCCTTTCTGGATCAACTTGTGCATAATTTTTGAGTTAGCCCCAACCCACATTGCGAGTGATATTTTCTCTAACTTGGGTTTTGCCCTTGCTGTTCGCACAACAACCCGCTGTTGGGACGAGTTGGTTAATTCGTGTTCCCCGAAGTCGTCCTGCCCATACCCATAAGACTGGACATAATCAGGGATAAGGAGTGCTAGATCTGTCGTACCTTTTGGCTTGTTGGGGCCCAGAAAGACCTGAGGGTACGTGTCAAGTCGCGCCGTCGCCCCCATCTCTTGTGTTTTCTGTTTGTCTGCTCCGTGGTCCTCTATGGATCCATTTATGATGGCGTCCAGCCCGCCGTCACTTTCAAGTTGCTGAAGGAGACTATTAAGGCCTGCATCTTTTGCTAGGGATGAGGTGGTGATTGGTTGCTGAGGTTCCTTGATCGTCTTCTTTGTAGAAACTCCGGTCAAATCGTGGATGGCCTTCTCTAGTAGCTTACGCTGCCCTCTAGTTATCTCCAATGCGGCCAAATCGCTTGAGTCTAATAACCGGAGCGCTTCCTCGTCGTCAAAATCTTGTTTCTTCAACTCTTCCGCCGTCTCCGATTTTAAATGATTGCTCTCTATCCAGTCGTTAAAACTAAATTTCTTCGCCATAATAAAATCCGCGCGAACTACTCGCTACGCGTGCAACAATCTTATGGCTGGCACAGATGACTCCACATCTAATAAAACGCTGTTGCCCCTTAGGCTAATACATGTCAATCAATAACCGGAAACATAGCCGCCAGTCGAAACGTAATTAAGTGGAAGTCCCGCTTAAAGCGGTCCTCTCGTCTTCGCGCCAAAAGAAAGTTTCCGTTTATTTTTTGCCTGTGTAAAGGCTTTGGTACATACATACAAAAAAGCAATAAATTATTTTATAGTTCTTTATTTTCGCTTTGCTACAGACCAAAATTGAATTTTGCCCGACATGGGGCCGCCAACGGTAGTCGAAGGGCTAAATTTCGACCATTTTGTGAAGCGCGCTTTGTCCACAAAAATGTACTTGACGGAATATCATTTGGCACAAATTCTAAGACACCTTTATTTAGTTCACTGACGAAACGAGGAAAATTTTACGAAAATTCTAAGCATGCCAGCGCTTCTGAAATATACCATACTCTGAGGTCTTTATTCACACGTTAAAATTTAGGTAAATACAAGAGAATAAAACTCAAAAGTTTCAACATAAATTGGAGTAAAAAAGCACATCAATGTAATCTTCTTACCTCAATGAATCGTTTTATACTTTCAAACCGGTGGGTATCTCCTTGGATTGCACGCGAGAACAAATTAAAATCTGCCATATTCAGTGTGTTTACATAATTGTCGCTTCGTGCCAAAGCTCATTTGCATAACCTTGCAATCGATGAGAAAACTCCCTCCACCGTCCAAACTCGATTAAATACCTTTAGAATAAAAGGAAGTTGCTTCTTTTGATATTCCTATACCATACAAATCCAGCGCTGAGAAAAATTGCGTTGAAGATGACAAGAATACTCGCGGCGTGCGAGACTCCACAAAGTAAATATTGACGGTTAATATTACACTGGTCGCACTTGTCCCATAATTTAAGTTCAATTCGCTCCCGTAGTATCTCTAGGGGAAGAAGAAGAGTCGAAATTCAGCCATTTAATAAATATAAAACGTGTTAAAACGACAAATTGAATTCTGACAACGGAAATCGATCATGCAAAGACAACTTATAACTTTACGTCCAAAAACATCACTTACAGGTTGCTTACTGAGGAAGCGTAGTCGCCAGATACAATCCACAAGTTTGAATAGAACTGTTTTATGTTATGAAGTGATGAAAGGGCATAAGCTTCAATTCATTCTTGATACGTTTGCTTTCGTAATCGGTCATTCGAAGCCACAATGGAAGGCTTGTGCTTCGGGATCCATCAACTTCATTTTTCCCCTTGCGACACGATGTCACACAACTGAATTGTGACGTGACTGGCTGATCAGAGGTCAAACTTTGGGGGTGGTGGGGAGGGGGTTGGGTTGTCGGTCGGTATTTACAGCAGGAGAAAACTTGAGGGGTTGAAGAGCTTTTTTCAAAGCAAGAGAAAACTCAGCAGTTGAAAGCATTTAAATGAATTTATGCTTTCCATTGGTCAACATTTTCTTTATTTTTCTTTGAATATGTACTAAAAAAGTTCACTGCGACTTCAGCCAAACAAAATTATTAAACATAACTTGAATGAAGTAAAAGTACTTATGCCTAAATGGATATAGCGAAAAATCACTGATGAAAAACTCAGTGTTGGTTTGCGTTTGTACATCTATCCTGCTAGAAATGTTGTATTGCGTAGTAACCCGTCGCAAAACGAATGTCTGTTTGCCTTGGTCAAGTCCAAATATATCCATGCGACCCTCATATACTTGGAAAAGCCACAAATGAAGGGCGATAAAGGAAGGAGTGTAATTGGTATGACATTCTCTTCGAATTCTTGTGCATGAAAAGGAGTAAGAAACGCGTACGGGGAATAGAGACAAGTTTAGGGAATGGAAATGATTTAATGGAAAGGGAAGGTCATAAACGGGATACGTAATGAGAACTAAAAACAGTTCAACGGGGCGATTAGGAAATGAAAACGGGAACTGAAAAAGGTTTGAGAGAATCATTATATTTCCCCTCTGTAATGGCCCTAGATCACATACCGTAAAATTCCGGTTATAAGCCCTGGGCTTATACAACTTTGTAAGGGTTTTTTGGTGGGCTTATAAGTGAAGGGGCTTATATCCGGGAGGGCTTATATATAATTATAAGCGGAATAAAAAAACGTTCCGAAACGGGCCACGGGAGTGTTGATCGAAATACGTTTTTAAGTTAAAAACGCATAATAAAGCAACATTTAGCCCTGTTCAGTACTGTCATCCGGCAGAGCGGGGCTTATATCCGGGGGGGGCTTATAATCGGATGTATTTTTTTGTTTCCTGGTAGATGGGCCTATAACCGGGGGGGCTTATAAGCGGAGGGGCTTATAACCGGAATTTTACGGTATGTACATGTCGTCAGTCCTGATTACAATTCGCATTTTTTAATTCCCTTTCGGCTTCTAAATTTTCCGCTGTCAAACAACTACGCTAATTAGATTTAGAAAGCACGAACTGTTCTTGCAAGCTTGCGGCTTGTTATCGGTAAAAAAATGCCTGTATGCTTTATGAACATCAAGGATGGAGGTGGGTGTGGGGATTAAACAAAGACCCAGGTGCAAGGATTTTTTTCGAGACTTGCAGCCAAATGAAGGAAAGTTACAGTTAATCAAGTAGAGGGCGAAGTCGATGACGACGATGACAGTCTCATCGAAGACGAAATTGTTTACCTTGATGACAAAGCCAGAGTGAAGCAGTAGAAGATATTGTCAGCCAAATGGAACTGGTCTTATGACGGTCATGATATTTGCGAGCATGCCAGACTCATGACATATTATCGAAATTCAATGTCACGACGCTAAAAGCCATGTGCGCTCACTTTGAACTTCCACACAAATCCAGAGATCTTAAGTCCTCCTTAGTTAAAAAAGGTAAAGGACATAGCATTTTTCATAATGCCCGTGCTCATTTGAAAAACAAAAATAGCAAACAAAGAGAGTAAAGACCTATAAAAAGGGACTGAACGAAGTTGTAAAGCAAGAAATTTCAAGAATGTGCACAAGATTATATATTTTTTTTTTTTCACAGATGCCCGTGACAGTAAGATAAAACACAACTAAGGGTAGCATTTTTTCATTTCAATATTGAAAACAGTTTAGCACACTCCGCCTTTTATCGGAACCTTTTCTTGGATTTTTTTTTTCTGTTCTGTCTTTTTGCGATTTGCTCCTAAATGCCCGACCACAGAGGTAAATTAGCAAAGGCACGTTACACTTGAGTGATACAAGGTGGAATAAGAAATAAGGAAAAAAGAAATATTTAGCGATAAAAACACGAGTCACTTATTAAAAATAAAAGATTATTTACTACTTCTGAGTTTTCTCTTGCTGTGAAAAAAGCTCTTTACTCCTAATCTCGTACCCAGATCTTCTCAACCCCGGGAGAGAACATCTGGTAAAGTCGGATTTTGCTCGCGTCAAATGTGTCAGGAATCTGACACACGACGCGATTACGCATGCTCGGCAATTTAGTGGATGAAAAGCTCACTTGGCCGTTGTAAATAGTTCATGAACGTCTTTCCTATACAAGGAAAGACAAGTGACACAATCTTGAGATAGAGTTGGGGAAGAAAAAAAGCCGCCACTCATGTTTTGCTGCTAAATTAAAACACTCAACCCAGCCTTCAACGGCAGGGAAAGGCGCGCGCTAAGTTTGACGCGTACATGCTAGCTGTACGCGTCAGATTTGCAAAGCTCTTTACCCATCTTTTTACCCACGAATATCGTCTTTTTAAAACATTTTGTACTGACAAGCTTGAACTACAAACTGTACCTGTAGTTTATTCGCATTACTAACGTTCAAAACACGAACGCGTTTTCAGAAAAACCTTCAAATACAAATATTTTCTTACTAGCTAACGTACGGTGCGCGCGTGCGAAACAAAATTTGCATCATCCGCGCGCAAATGCTGAAGTTGTGAAAAAAGCTCTTCAACCCCTCAAGTTTTCTCCTGCTGTAAATACCGACCGACAACCCAACCCCCTCCCCACCACCCCCAAAGTTTGACCTCTGATCAGCCAGTCACGTCACAATTCAGTTGTGTGACATCGTGTCGCAAGGGGAAAAATGAAGTTGATGGATCCCGAAGCACAAGCCTTCCATTGTGGCTTCGAATGACCGATTACGAAAGCAAACGTATCAAGAATGAATTGAAGCTTATGCCCTTTCATCACTTCATAACATAAAACAGTTCTATTCAAACTTGTGGATTGTATCTGGCGACTACGCTTCCTCAGTAAGCAACCTGTAAGTGATGTTTTTGGACGTAAAGTTATAAGTTGTCTTTGCATGATCGATTTCCGTTGTCAGAATTCAATTTGTCGTTTTAACACGTTTTATATTTATTAAATGGCTGAATTTCGACTCTTCTTCTTCCCCTAGAGATACTACGGGAGCGAATTGAACTTAAATTATGGGACAAGTGCGACCAGTGTAATATTAACCGTCAATATTTACTTTGTGGAGTCTCGCACGCCGCGAGTATTCTTGTCATCTTCAACGCAATTTTTCTCAGCGCTGGATTTGTATGGTATAGGAATATCAAAAGAAGCAACTTCCTTTTATTCTAAAGGTATTTAATCGAGTTTGGACGGTGGAGGGAGTTTTCTCATCGATTGCAAGGTTATGCAAATGAGCTTTGGCACGAAGCGACAATTATGTAAACACACTGAATATGGCAGATTTTAATTTGTTCTCGCGTGCAATCCAAGGAGATACCCACCGGTTTGAAAGTATAAAACGATTCATTGAGGTAAGAAGATTACATTGATGTGCTTTTTTACTCCAATTTATGTTGAAACTTTTGAGTTTTATTCTCTTGTATTTACCTAAATTTTAACGTGTGAATAAAGACCTCAGAGTATGGTATATTTCAGAAGCGCTGGCATGCTTAGAATTTTCGTAAAATTTTCCTCGTTTCGTCAGTGAACTAAATAAACGTGTCTTAGAATTTGTGCCAAATGATATTCCGTCAAGTACATTTTTGTGGACAAAGCGCGCTTCACAAAAGGGACTCTGTAAAGTGCGGATACGGACGGCGGATGCGGACGGCGGATGGCGGATGGCGGACGGCGGACGGCGGACGACGGACGACGGACGGCGGACGGCGGATGGCAAAAAAAAAATTAAAAAAATAAAATAAAAAAATAAAAAAATAATTAAAATTATTTTTTCTCAAAGGGTTCTTCTGATTGGTTCACAGCGCGGGCAAGGTTCTCCTATCTCTTCCCACAGGCCACGGTAACGCTTTCGTGAGTTTCATTTCGCGGCGAGACGAACGAACCCATGACAGTTTTGCTCTCCAAAATCGATGTAGTTGCTCACAAACCGATTTTTGAAAGGGAAAATAAGCAGTGGAATTGAAGGCCTTGAAGTTCTCCAAAAGGCGAGTATTCATTCTCCATATTGACAAAGTGAAGTTATAGTTTTATGACCGTGGTTTGTCAATCGTTGTTTGTGTATTCGCACTGATTTCACGCCATTGCGGTTAACTGCAAGTCGGCGCTTTACAGACTCGATTTATCCTTTCAAACGCCTTGCTTCTCTGCTACTTTTCTCCAAACTCGAATACTACTTATCGCCATTCAAGAAAATGAGATGCTTTATTTAAAAACAGTCAAATTAATTCTCGGAATATTGTGCCTTGTGCAGGCGACCGAAGTACATATAAACTTAAGCTTATTTCAGCTTCATTCAAGTTTCCCTTTGCAAACTATTTATCAAAACAAAATACTGTGGAAATCAACATTGACGTTTTTGACTCGTTAAATACAAATCCCAGCCTGCAAATAAATATATATACTACCATTTTCATTTTTGGAGCGACCGTGAAAGGCAAACTTTTTTTGCGTTTTCTCACGTGTAAAACATTCAAGTTTGTCTGGGACTCTGTAAAGTGCGGATACGGACGGCGGATGGCGGACGGCGGACGGCGGACGGCGGACGACGGACGGCGGACGGCGGATGGCAAAAAAAAAAAAATTCAATAAATAAAATAAAATTCAAAAAAATAAAAAAATAAAAAATAATTAAAATTATTTTTTCTCAAAGGGTTCTTCTGATTGGTTCACAGCGCGGGCAAGGTTCTCCTATCTCTAGTATTCATTCTCCATATTGACAAAGTGAAGTTATAGTTTTATGACCGTGGTTTGTCAATCGTTGTTTGTGTATTCGCACTGATTTCACGCCATTGCGGTTAACTGCAAGTCGGCGCTTTACAGACTCGATTTATCCTTTCAAACGCCTTGCTTCTCTGCTACTTTTCTCCAAACTCGAATACTACGTATCGCCATTCAAGAAAATGAGATGCTTTATTTAAAAACAGTCAAATTAATTCTCGGAATATTGTGCCTTGTGCAGGCGACCGAAGTACATAAGCTTATTTCAGCTTCATTCAAGTTTCCCTTTGCAAACTATTTATCAAAACAAAATACTGTGGAAATCAACATTGACGTTTTTGACTCGTTAAATACAAATCCCAGCCTGCAAATAAATATATATACTACCATTTTCATTTTTGGAGCGACCGTGAAAGGCAAACTTTTTTTGCGTTTTCTCACGTGTAAAACATTCAAGTTTGTCTAGACAAACTGTCGCGTTTTACAAGTAAACCATTCAACGTGGGTGTCGGTAAAACGCCGACTCGGGTCGGGGCCGGGGCCGAGGTTGGGGTCAATTTTTTAATTTTTTTTTTTTAAATTGACTGATTCACTGAAAAATTCACAGAAAAAATATAAAGTTTATATTAGCGTGTGCGTCATTTCGAGTCGAAAAAAAGAGCATTTTCTTCACAAATTCGGCACAAATCTTGATCCTTATAAGATCAAGAGTAAGAAAAGCATTTTAGTTGAGGTCTAACAGGCGACAGCTTGGCGGATAGAATTCTCTGCCGACTTCTTTCTGAGCGCTATCTCCTCGCCAACACAGCGTAAACTTTTCTTAGGTTTAAATCTTATTGCCCATGCGTTTGTGTAGCAAGAGAAAATTAATTCAGGTTTATACCGTTAAAATAAAGCCGCCTTTCGTATCCAAAAAAATATTTATAAGGAAGCAGAATTGTTTTGTTTAGACAGCGAAGCTCGCATTAACATGTCTCGCAATCTTTAAGTTTCTAAATTCTGTTATTGTTTTTAATATAAGTGGAGGTATCTAGCCATTTGCGGAAAGACATTTTAATTGAGGTTAATAATGCGGACGAGAAAGTATCACACCCGCTTTCAGTGTTAGTGCATAGCGGTTAGTTAAAACAAACAACACGGATCGAAGTCCGCCAATTACAGCCCACCAGAATGACCTTTTGACCTTGTGGGTGAAACCAACAAGGGTATCCATCGGTGTTAATTGGCTCATTTCAAACAGCACGTCGAAAGACGCTGTCGAAAGATGATGTCGAAAGACGGACGTAAAAAGATAGCTATGCACGTAACATTATAAGCGGGTGTAAAATATTCGATTACAGAGAAGTAAACAACATCTTATCGCTAAACTGTAAAAGTTAAATTTCACCTCTCGCCTGTTAGACCTCAACTAAAATGCTTCTCTTACTCTTGATCTTATAAGGATCAAGATTTGTGCCGAATTTGTGAAGAAAATGCTCTTTTTTTCGACTCTAAGATGACGATCGACGATAAGATGTTGTTTACTTCTCTGTAATCGAATATTTTACACCCGCTTATAATGTTACGTGCATAGCTATCTTTTTACGTCCGTCTTTCGACATCATCTTTCGACAGCATCTTTCGACGTGCTGTTTGAAATGAGCCAATTAACACCGATGGATACCCTTGTTGGTTTCACCCACAAGGTCAAAAGGTCATTCTGGTGGGCTGTAATTGGCGGACTTCGATCCGTGTTGTTTGTTTTAACTAACACTGAAAGCGGGTGTGATACTTTCTCGTCAGCATAACCTCAATTAAAATGTCTTTCCGCATTTCGGTCACGCAAATTGGAGAAATGGCTAGATACCTCCACTTATATTTAAAACAATAACAGAATTTAGAAACTTAAAGATTGCGAGACACTGATGTTAATGCGAGCTTCGCTGTCTAAACAAAACAATTCTGCTTCCTTATAAATATTTTTTTGGATACGAAAGGCGGCTTTATTTTAACGGTATAAACCTGAATTAATTTTCTCTTGCTACACAAACGCATGGGCAATAAGATTTTAACCTAAGAAAAGTTTATGCTGTGTTGGCGAGGAGATAGCGCTCAGAAAGAAGTCGGCAGAGAATTCTATCCGCCAAGCTGTCGCCTGTTAGACCACAAATTTCTTCTTTTATACTCTTGATCTTATAAGGATCAAGATTTGTGCCGAATTTGTGAAGAAAATGCTCTTTTTTTCGACTCGAAATGACCCACACGCTAATATAAACTTTATATTTTTTTCTGTGAATTTTTCAGTGAATCAGTCAATTTAAAAAAAAAAATTAAAAAATTGACCCCAACCTCGGCCCCGGCCCCGACCCGAGTCGGCGTTTTACCGACACCCACGTTGAATGGTTTACTTGTAAAACGCGACAGTTTGTCTAGACAAACTTGAATGTTTTACACGTGAGAAAACGCAAAAAAAGTTTGCCTTTCACGGTCGCTCCAAAAATGAAAATGGTAGTATATATATTTATTTGCAGGCTGGGATTTGTATTTAACGAGTCAAAAACGTCAATGTTGATTTCCACAGTATTTTGTTTTGATAAATAGTTTGCAAAGGGAAACTTGAATGAAGCTGAAATAAGCTTTATATGTACTTCGGTCGCCTGCACAAGGCACAATATTCCGAGAATTAATTTGACTGTTTTTAAATAAAGCATTTCATTTTCTTGAATGGCGATAAGTAGTATTCGAGTTTGGAGAAAAGTAGCAGAGAAGCAAGGCGTTTGAAAGGATAAATCGAGTCTGTAAAGCGCCGACTTGCAGTTAACCGCAATGGCGTGAAATCAGTGCGAATACACAAACAACGATTGACAAACCACGGTCATAAAACTATAACTTCACTTTGTCAATGTGGAGAATGAATACTCGCCTTTTGGAGAACTTCAAGGCCTTCAATTCCACTGCTTATTTTCCCTTTCAAAAATCGGTTTGTGAGCAACTACATCGATTTTGGAGAGCAAAACTGTCATGGGTTCGTTCGTCTCGCCGCGAAATGAAACTCACGAAAGCGTTACCGTGGCCTGTGGGAAGAGATAGGAGAACCTTGCCCGCGCTGTGAACCAATCAGAAGAACCCTTTGAGAAAAAATAATTTTAATTATTTTTTATTTTTTTATTTTTTTGAATTTTATTTTATTTATTGAATTTTTTTTTTTGCCATCCGCCGTCCGCCGTCCGTCGTCCGCCGTCCGCCGTCCGCCATCCGCCGTCCGCATCCGCCGTCCGTATCCGCACTTTACAGAGTCCCAGTTTGTCTAGACAAACTGTCGCGTTTTACAAGTAAACCATTCAACGTGGGTGTCGGTAAAACGCCGACTCGGGTCGGGGCCGGGGCCGGGGCCGAGGTTGGGGTCAATTTTTTAATTTTTTTTTTAAATTGACTGATTCACTGAAAAATTCACAGAAAAAAATATAAAGTTTATATTAGCGTGTGGGTCATTTCGAGTCGAAAAAAAGAGCATTTTCTTCACAAATTCGGCACAAATCTTGATCCTTATAAGATCAAGAGTATAAAAGAAGAAATTTGTGGTCTAACAGGCGACAGCTTGGCGGATAGAATTCTCTGCCGACTTCTTTCTGAGCGCTATCTCCTCGCCAACACAGCATAAACTTTTCTTAGGTTAAAATCTTATTGCCCATGCGTTTGTGTAGCAAGAGAAAATTAATTCAGGTTTATACCGTTAAAATAAAGCCGCCTTTCGTATCCAAAAAAATATTTATAAGGAAGCAGAATTGTTTTGTTTAGACAGCGAAGCTCGCATTAACATGTCTCGCAATCTTTAAGTTTCTAAATTCTGTTATTGTTTTAAATATAAGTGGAGGTATCTAGCCATTTCTCCAATTTGCGTGACCGAAATGCGGAAAGACATTTTAATTGAGGTTATGCTGACGAGAAAGTATCACACCCGCTTTCAGTGTTAGTGCATAGCGGTTAGTTAAAACAAACAACACGGATCGAAGTCCGCCAATTACAGCCAGAATGACCTTTTGACCCGGTGAGGGTAAGAGGCGGAATGAGTTTGCGGAATGGCATGTGGCATGAGTTGCGGAATGGCATAATTATGCGGAATGTAATTTACGCGAAATGATTCATTGACATAAATTATACTAAAAAGCGCGCCAAATTTTAAAAGAGAAGCCGCCTTGTTAAATACTGCTGGCTCAAGCAGTAAGGACGAGGAGGATCATTTCACCGTTCAAATCACCAATTTAATACGCCAAACAGAAGCAGAGAAATTATTTTCGCTATTTGCCGTGACCGGTGACGCTTCCGAGGACTTGAATTATCGGCTAGCTGGCGTTGGCTGAGTACAGTGTGAGTAGTTCTGTTAACATGAATGAAAACTCTCGTCTATTTGCCTCAAAATACAGAACGATATTCGTTCTAAAGCTACGTACTTCAAGGCAAGACACACAACTGTCAAGTTCAACCCATTTGAAGAGAAGTTTTTAAAAAGACAACGCATTTAAATGAAAGCAAGTGACGTGTTGTTAGTCGAAATAATGTGTGACCTTGTCACTGCCTTGTTCCAGGAATCGTTTCTTTCTAAATCAAAACTTGCTAGGGGTGGGAAAAAGCTAGTGGTTTCATTGAAGACAACTACTTTTGGTATATTTCTAGCTTTTTATTACAGCGATGAAAAGATCGTGACACGGCTTCTCCGCTGGTGTGACACTATTTACACCGCAGTGGATTTTATCGATGTGCGTCTCGTGATCTTTACGGTAAAATAAAATGTATGTTTAGCGAATGATTTTCTTTTCCTAAGAGAAAGCCAAGTATTCACAACAAGTAGGCAGTGATAATTACTCGCCGGATTCTTTATCTGCCTTCAAGTCTTCCACTGAGTTTATATAGTCTTCATCTAATGGGAGGCGAAAGCTAGTCTCCTTCGCAGCCCGGCACTCGAGCCGAACCGGGAGCGTTGCGTCATTTCGGCCCGAGCGGCTGCGAAGGAGACTAACGAAAAGCAGGGCTAGTAGACTTCTAATGAAACAAATATGCCGTTGTGTTCGTAATCTCTCTGCTTTGTACCCTCTACTTACTGAGGCTGAGATGACATCCGCCAAAACTGGACTTTCTGTCTCGATGTTTTGTTTAACTTATACAGTATTAATAACCGCTGCATGAATATTAATACAAAGATGTATCCGAGGCATTTTTCGGTTCGTATAAAGATCTACGGTCGGATGCTTTTCCGTCGCTGTTTTTATCTTTTGACTAAAAGCGACAAACCGTCCACAGAATGGGAAATCCTTAGCATTGGGGAAACACTGGCCGCCGAAATATTTTTCGTAGAATCCGTGAAGAACATCATACGACACTATGCTATCTTCAATCGATTGTCATCATTAAGCCCGCAGTATTTAATAAAGCGGCTGCTCTTTAAAAATTGGCGCGCTTTTCAGTAAAATTTATGTCAATGAGTCATTCCGCGTAAATTACATTCCGCATAATTATGCCATTCCGCAAGTCATGCCACATGCCATTCCGCAAACTCATTCCGTCTTTTACCCTCACCGCTTTTGACCTTGTGGGTGAAACCAACAAGGGTATCCATCGGTGTTAATTGGCTCATTTCAAACAGCACGTCGAAAGATGCTGTCGAAAGATGATGTCGAAAGACGGACGTAAAAAGATAGCTATGCACGTAACATAAGCGGGTGTAAAATATTCGATTACAGAGAAGTAAACAACATCTTATCGCTAAACTGTAAAAGTTAAATTTCACCTCTCGCCTGTTAGACCTCAACTAAAATGCTTCTCTTACTCTTGATCTTATAAGGATCAAGATTTGTGCCGAATTTGTGAAGAAAATGCTCTTTTTTTCGACTCGAAATGACCCACACGCTAATATAAACTTTATATTTTTTTCTGTGAATTTTTCAGTGAATCAGTCAATTTAAAAAAAAAATTAAAAAATTGACCCCAACCTCGGCCCCGGCCCCGACCCCGACCCCGACCCCGAGTCGGCGTTTTACCGACACCCACGTTGAATGGTTTACTTGTAAAACGCGACAGTTTGTCTAGACAAACTTGAATGTTTTACACGTGAGAAAACGCAAAAAAAGTTTGCCTTTCACGGTCGCTCCAAAAATGAAAATGGTAGTATATATATTTATTTGCAGGCTGGGATTTGTATTTAACGAGTCAAAAACGTCAATGTTGATTTCCACAGTATTTTGTTTTGATAAATAGTTTGCAAAGGGAAACTTGAATGAAGCTGAAATAAGCTTAAGTTTATATGTACTTCGGTCGCCTGCACAAGGCACAATATTCCGAGAATTAATTTGACTGTTTTTAAATAAAGCATCTCATTTTCTTGAATGGCGATAAGTAGTATTCGAGTTTGGAGAAAAGTAGCAGAGAAGCAAGGCGTTTGAAAGGATAAATCGAGTCTGTAAAGCGCCGACTTGCAGTTAACCGCAATGGCGTGAAATCAGTGCGAATACACAAACAACGATTGACAAACCACGGTCATAAAACTATAACTTCACTTTGTCAATATGGAGAATGAATACTCGCCTTTTGGAGAACTTCAAGGCCTTCAATTCCACTGCTTATTTTCCCTTTCAAAAATCGGTTTGTGAGCAACTACATCGATTTTGGAGAGCAAAACTGTCATGGGTTCGTTCGTCTCGCCGCGAAATGAAACTCACGAAAGCGTTACCGTGGCCTGTGGGAAGAGATAGGAGAACCTTGCCCGCGCTGTGAACCAATCAGAAGAACCCTTTGAGAAAAAAATAATTTTAATTAGTTTTTTATTTTTTTATTTTATTTTTTGAATTTTTTTTTTTGCCATCCGCCGTCCGCCGTCCGTCGTCCGCCGTCCGCCGTCCGCCATCCGCCGTCCGCATCCGCCGTCCGTATCCGCACTTTACAGAGTCCCTTCACAAAATGGTCGAAATTTAGCCCTTCGACTACCGTTGGCGGCCCCATGTCGGGCAAAATTCAATTTTGGTCTGTAGCAAAGCGAAAATAAAGAACTATAAAATAATTTATTGCTTTTTTGTATGTATGTACCAAAGCCTTTTCACAGGCAAAAAATAAACGGAAACTTTCTTTTGGCGCGAAGACGAGAGGACCGCTTTAAGCGGGACTTCCACTTAAACACGAATAAAGTGTCCATTATTCTAATCGAAAAATGTTTGAGTCAAAGATCATCTACTACGGTGCATATATGTTCGTGATGTATCACAAAATTTTCACGACTTATGTTAAAAATACAACATGCATAAAACTATAAAAAACAATTTTCATTTTCACATTGAAGGAGAAAAGATAGTAACAAAAGTGCTTTGCAGCACTGGAAGTTATCATGGAAACTTGCAGGGCTACGAAGCAGTTGACCGAAAGAGTTTCCCAATAATGGCGAAAACGACGGATTTCGCGGAAATTTTTAGATTTAATTTAATTCTTCTCTTTAAAACTATAAGTATAATAGTTGAATATATAAATATTAAAAATAAAAACAATAAAAAAAGTATTTTTTATTTTTTTTATTTTTTTTTTTATTTTTTAATCTGAAAATTTCCGCGAAATCCGAGGAATCCGTCGTCTCCGCCATTATAGGGAAACTCTTCCAGTCATCTGTTTTGCAGCACTGCCAGTTTCCATGAAAACTTCCAGTTTGACGTGGAAGTTCAACTGATTTATTCAAAACTTCGTTTTTTAAACTGTAAATGTTTTTGTAAAGGAACAAGATTTATGGGAAACGATCTTTTTCTTTGTTTCTTTATCTTTCTTTCTCTTTTTTCTTTCTTTTTTCTTTCTTTCTTTCTTTTTCTCTATCTTGCTTTCTTTCTTTCTTCCTTCCTTTCGTTCACTTTTTTCTTTCTTTCTCCTTTTCTTTCTTTCTATCTTTCTTTTCTTCTTTCTTTCTCTCTTTCTTTCCTCTTGCTTTCTTTCCTTCTCTTTTTCTTTCTATCTTTCTTTCTTTCTTTCTTTCTTACTTCCTTTCTTTTTCTCTTTTTCTTTCCTCTCTTTCTCTCCCTTTCTTTCTCTCTTTCTTTCTTTTTTCTTTCTTTTTCTCTTTCTCTCTTTTTCATTTTAATCTTTCTTGCTTTATTTCCTTCCTTCTTTCATTCATTCCTTCTTTCTTTCCGATCTTTTTCTGCCTTTCTTCTTTTTTCGTTTCGTTCCTTGTTCATTTGCCTGTTTGTTTCTTCCTATTATTTCGTTTCTTTGTTCTTTCGTGAATGCACAGGAAAAATAAACACTTAGTTCATATAACTATTCCATTTTTCATGAAACGGAAAGAATAACGTTTTTAACAGTTTGCTGACCTTTGTGCAAGTCGGAACTCTTGTCCTGGGACAAATAAAATCCAACGATGTGAAGATCCATTATTGATCCAAGCATCTCCCCCCGTAATTAGCAACATTGCCAATAGTGAACGTTTTTTTAGGAGGTAAAATTGGGAGGTACATGTACATGTACTGAGACGATGGTGCATAGGTAAAAGACTTTCGTTGACCATTAACGAACATCCTGAACGTGTTTGGCAGACATGTTAAGGCAAAATGAATCCAGTTCCCATCTTTGGTTTCATTTCCAAGTAAGTCGAAAAATCCTTCGCGATCCAAATAGGCAAAAAACCTTTTGTGTTCGATTTCAAAGCCAAGAAACAATAGAGGATCTGAATTTACCATATAAAAAAGGGCAATTGTTTTTCTAGTTGTTGAAGAGCCATGTATTAGATAACCGGATTTAAAATAACTATGCCGTGGTTTTGTAAATCTTATCCAAAAAGCAATTGTGAAATCGCAGACCCCGATGTTAACGTTAGGCACAGTAGCGTAGGACCTTGCTTTTCCAAAAGGCATCGCCTTGCTGTTACGGCACCGACCCTCTGTAAAGTACTCCAGATTATTATATCTGCAAGCGGAAAGTACAAACACATGAATTATGACCCTCCACGGGAAAACAGGGAATAAGGTCAACGCACGCAACACGTTCGCACGGAAGCGGAAAGTACAAACACATGAATATTATTTATGGTTCTTTTTAGTGCAGAATGCACTTTTGTGATGGTTTGGTGGGTTGTCGTCTGCTAAACCCCAAAACCACTAAACTACTAAGCCTCCAACGCGCTAAGGCGCTATAGTGTAAACTTTTAATCACCAATTAATAAATATCAATTAATGATTATTTCTGTAAAGAGGGTAGGGGATGGAGAGCACCCGACCGTGTGCCCCTTGGTAAAACGGGAAGAATATACTTACGATACTTATAATTGAAGAACTCAAAGGTATATATTTGTTTCAGAAAGCACTATGCTCTCCTTGTGGTACTATTCTTTCTGGAACAAAACACTTCGTGCTAAACGCATGCGGAGATTAATACGCGTCACGAACATCGCTGGTTTCTTCCTGCGGACGGATTCCAGGAGACTCCGTGGCGCCAAGTTAAAACCGCAATTAATTGGCGTTACAGCAGTTCATGTGAAATAATTCTTGATAGGGCAACGCTGTTTTCTTAGAAAAGGTGTTCTAGCATCTAGCACAATTCAGAAAAACCATTTTTTGAATTAATCAATAATATCTGTGTTACAATCGATGTTGCACTGTTTGCAGAAAACAAATCACATTACCTTGTCATCACGCTACATACGTTTTCGACAAAAACAAAAGAATCATGTTACATCCGTTTTCGACAAAAACAAAAGTATTATGTTAAATGTTTTTGACAAAAACAAAAGTATCTCGTTTGCTGTTTCAATATCAAATTGAAATTCAAACTAACGAAAATTAAAATAACAGGGACGTGTTTAGAAATTTTGTATTAAAGCCTAACGTGTTGTGCTTTTCAATGCGGTAGAGTTCTTGTAGAATCCGTAACGTAAATTTAATTAGACTTTAAAGGCATCACAGCGATCTAAGAGAAAAACAAAAGTATCATGTTACAACCGTCACTTCCTTTCCTTTGATTTGTTCTTCATCAGTTGAACTAACTTCCGTATTATTTTATAAAACCTCTGCCTGAGAGGGGCTTCGTGTGGAAGCGAAAAACTCTTTATTGTTCGAACATGCTTTCGTGACGGTTCCAACATTTCTTAAAAGAAATCTTCACACTACGTGCTTCTCGGCTACACGCGTGAGTGAGCGTGTGACGTGTTCACCAGACTGTGGCGAGAGCATGACCTCGCGCACGGCATGCTTTAGCGACAATCTCGGGGAAAAAGCCGCCTTTTTTAGCGACAATTTCGAGGGGGGAAAGCCGCAATTTCGATCATTTTGCATGCTTTGTTAAAATTCAATTAGCGAAAGTTAGCATAAAAACAACGGTTGAAATGATTGAAAACTAGCTTCCTTGACTAAACACCAGCATTCTAACGACAACTGATCGGCCTTGTGTGTGACGTTTCAATAAAGGAAATCCTTCTCCGTATATAGGTTGTCACACGATTTTGTGATTTGCTTCATGTCAAAATCGAAATGTATCACGATTGGTCGTTCAACATCTCACAAGTAAACATAAAACAGAGCCTCAAACTGAAAAGTGAACTCATTGTATGTATTCTCAATCGAAATTATTATAACAATGTCAATTGATAGGCCATATTGCATTCTGCACTACCCTTTGAGTCTCTGAGTTAAATTTATTTTTCAAGCTTAACCTCAATCTCGAGCTCAGAGTCCGTCTATGTCGGTCAGCGGTACGGGACGGACTCTGGGAAACTGGAATTGATCAGATCAATTTCAGGTCGATTTCAGGTAGAACCTTGGTCTTCCGGTTTTTATTGCGCATGCTCTTAGGTCTAAGCGGAAGTAAATTTCCCAGAACGGAAGTAAATCGAGAAAGTTGAACTATTTCTAACACAGTTTCGACAGAACTGTTTTTTTGTCGAATCAACAAAAGTAACAAAAACGTTCTGCAGTTAACAAAAGAGAGAGTTAAGAAAAGAGCGTCTGGTGTTTTGATTTCCTTTAGTCTCTTTCTTGAGGATACTGCTATATTTGTCTTGTTTGCCTTCCAGGATTCCGCCTGTGAAGACTGCGTGCGTGTGTCAGTTGTTGTTTTGCAGACGACGGTGAAGAAATTTACATAATGCCCAACGCACGGACAAGCTATTGTTCTGTTGATAAAAATCTTTGTTTGGCGACTTTCGTATATTTCAGAGGCTTCTCACTGACAGCGCATCTTTTCATGATAGATTGCATGTTTTTGAGCAAATTTTTTTTTTCCTCGTCGAATGGCGGTAATATTAATAAAGACGTTAAAGGCCACACCGGTCAACGTTATTCAAAAGGTGTAATTAGCATTTCGGCGACTCAGCTCGTGCACACAATTCACGCAATTCACGTGCACACAATTGTACAATTCCTTTTTTCAGCAAAACAACAACGCGTTATGTTCAAATTATGCGTTATAGTTATTAGTTTGAATCGAGCACTGTCTGCGATATTCAGTTTTTCAACCGAAACGGAGATTTGAATGAAAACAGTAGTTCTAGCGAGATTTGTAAGTCAACTATAAATTGAGTTTTCAATCGACCTTGTCCTTGGTGACGCCGTCGTTGTTGTTTTAAAACTCCGTTCAGAATTGATTTTTAAAGGAAGTCCTTTTTTTATTCATGGTATCTTTTGAGCTCAAAAATGGTAGAATTAGAAAATACTTCATTTATGTAGCGCCATATCACGAGTTCTTAGGTGTTTTACAAAATTAAGGTGATACATCTGAACATTTGACCATGGAAAACTAAAAATGTTTTTCCAGGGTTTCCGGTTTGGTTTACTTCCGGGGAAGATTTTCAGACTTCCGTGTTGATTTCTATTGTTCTCTGAGGACCAGTAGGCAACTGAATTAAAATTCAGTTTCCCAGAGTGAGTCCCGGCGACCCTACCGCTGACCAACCGCTGACGGATCGCGGAGCCGGGGGTCACTCTGGGCTCGAGATTGGCTTAACCTCGTTCCCAGATCTCTTGTGGACGAAACCACAAGAGATCTGGGAACGAGTTTATTTCAAGCCTTTCAAATCATGTTCTTGCCTTAAGGTCGCGCAGGACCCTTGCAATCATTAGTATGTATTTATTTAAAGAATATGCACGAACTGCCGGACGACTGAAGCCGAGAACAAACGAAATATTCATGAGAATGTTTGTTTTTAAACTCTTTTGTACAAGTAATTACTAGTAATTGTTCTCAGCTTTGGCCCACGTGCGCTGGAACATAGGGAATTATCATAATTAGATTCACAGCTTTGAATATATCACACGTTGTTGTAAACATTGACTCGGAAGGTCTTCGGAAGCCTCAAAACCTGCAATTTTGTGTCCAAGTTGTCTCCGCCGATATAGAATTTCAAGAGTTGATTCGCGAGGAACATAAACTTGGTGTACTCTATTGTGCTATGACTAGAGCGAATTTTTAAATGTCCTTCTCAAAATGAAGATAGCACGTTTCAAAGTTTAGATTTCACATTTTTGCTCTCTTAGAAGCCATTAACTTGTAGCAGTTTTTGAAATCGAAAATTTCGTTCTAGCCATAGCACAAAAGAGGTTAAGATTTATCACTAGGCTATATAATCATTTAATTTGGTGTGCTGTTCTAGCTGAAAACTTGGACACAAAATCGCACTATCTGCAGTTAAACTTTTAAGGGCTTGTAACATCACAGACAAAGGTCATCTCGCAGTAAAAGGACAATCATGATGTAATTCCATCATCCCCGAATATCCTTGTCAAATTTTAGAGAAATCGATGTTCAAAATGTAGTGAATTAAAGCTTTACAAGATAGCACTCCGTCAAGAAATTTGGCTAATGAATTTATTAATGAGCAAGGGTCCTGCGCGACCTTAAGGACTTATTGATAATTGAATAAGGGTTAGCATTTTAAGGATATTCTCACTGCATAATTAATTAGCTCGTAGAAGAAGTTTTAATTATATGCTCGAATTCCTCCGTTTAGGCGCGTGCTTGTTGCAGTATTGATGCTTTGCGGTCTAAGGGTATAAATCCTGTCATTTCGCTTGAAACGTGGTCATTTTAACGGTTCTTCGGCACGACGGCCAACCTTCGCCACCCACCCACTTCCCCTTGTGGCGGTTGACAGAATTTCACGTTTTGTCCTTGTTGCATGCCTATTGCCTCAGCAGTCGCGAACTCACAAAAAACAACCCAAACGTTACGTTACGTTCGGTTGGGTAAATAACGTTTACGCTCGGAATTACTTTTATCACATATACAGTAAGTTTCAAATAATCCTAGCTTTTAGAAAGAGAATAGCAACAAATCAGCACAGTGCAACTTGGTCCGTGTTTCCTTTTCACCGATAGAAAAAGGCCTAAAATCTCTAGTTTCGATCTGGAAAGTCGTACTAGTCCGTTGTTTTCACAAAAGGAAAGCGGGATCAGACAGCAGGTAGGAATCTCTTCAAATTCATATTTAGATGCATAAACTAAATCAACTGACCTTACATCTGGATCAGAACCATCTAACTTCCAATGTCCTTTGTATGTATCGTCTGAAAAAAATCATAATCCACTTCTTAGTAAGGGTGGCGATTTTCTTTCGGCACACTGGTTAACATGAAAATTGCACAAAAAACACTTTGAAGTTTCACTATAATACTATAAATATGGTGTGTTTTGATGAGCCCACAGGGCGAGTCAAAATAAAAACCACAAGTAAAAATATACAGCAACACTACAGACTAAACGTTCCAATAAGAAATTTATAGTCCAACTGATCAAAATCCCAATTCACACCAACAAAATATGTTTAGTTAAAACAGGTTAACTGACAAAATGAAAATAAACAACCAAAACAGCTGAGAGACTGAATTTTACATAGGTTTTAAGTAAGTTCTAACTTGTGCTTTCATTGTGTTAAATTTAAAGTCGACAAACACTATAAGCTTCAACGAAGAAAATAATTTTTTAACCGTGTCTAAGCTTTGGTGTGAATGAAGAATTAGACTGCACAAAATCAAAGAAGCAGGCACGCTTATGTTTTCATGGCAACTAAATAACTACATATACCTGAACAAGACAACGAACTATACAGTATGACAAGTATTCGTCTGAGCGTAATTGATAAACAATTACGGTCAGTCATTCACATTTTACCTGCGGGTGATTCTCCAGAAACTTGAATGTAGTTGTAACTCTGCTGTACATAATAAAACGCAAATCAGTGAACAGAGAATAGAAACCTTAACACAGTCACAGTCTTGATTTGAAGAACAAGACCCAATCACAACCCACAGAAAAGAATAGATTCGTACAAGAAAACTGCTTAAAATGTTCTTTTGTAGGAAGATTTATATTGATTTTGCGCTTGGAAAATTAGACAAGCATTTTAACTGTATTTTACCATTCAAGTAATCAACTGCATTTTAGCGGATAGACAAACCTTTCCCGGCTTCTTAGTTTGTACGCAATAAATCTTCTTTGCGATATCTTGGACCAAAATTGTGGGGAAAATTATCCCCAGACATAAGATCAGCTGAAACTTTAAATATTTTTAGGAAACAGATACGCAAATATGATATTAGTCTGCTCATAGATGATGGCTGCAAGGGCTGTTCCCTCTGCTCCTCATAATTAATTTATACAGTTTTAAGTATTTTTAATTCTCTTTTTACATATTTTCTATATCTGCTCATCATAATTATCTTAATATAGCTTCAAGTATTTTAAATTCTCTTTATAAATATTTTTTAATATCTAATTATCATAAATATTTTATATAGGTCTAAGTATTTCAAATTCTCTTTTTACATATTTTTTTAAATACCTATTAATTGTGCCCCCAAATTAGTATGGGATTTTCCCAGGCTATGTGGCCTTGACACATTAATAAAGTTTATCTATCTATCTCATCAAGCTTTTTAAATTCAATAAGCTCCCGTCCCGTACTTCCAAGACCATAAGTTATATAATTAATAACAAAAGATAAAATGAATTAAATCAATTAAATTTATGATGTTTTCAGTTTATGATTTGCTAGTGTCACTGCTCGTGCTGTGACTTTTTCTATTATTACACATGACAACAAACTCACCATAATCATTATCCCAGTCAGAATGTTAAAGAATATTTCCATGATGAGATTTGACGGGAACCCTGTTTAGATAACCAAACTTAATTACGATTCGCACCATGTGCATAATGTGCAGATATCTGCGATGCTGCACTGTTATTTTAAAAACAGAATTATATAATAATTAATCTAATTTAATATAATTAATTTTATTTAATTTAATTAATTTAATTTAATGTGCTTTCTTACGTAAGACTTTTCTGCATGATGAAGGAAAAATGACTTCCTGTTATTAAAGCACGTATAACTAACATCTTTATGCAGCTGTTTTAGCCCCGCTCTATACGAATTCGAATTTCCCCCCTTTTCTCGACTTTCTATAATGAACACTACTTCTTCAGCAAAATATCTCAATTCATACCATGTACACAAATGCTTCTTTTCCGCTCAGTGTCTGTTCAAGTTTAAGCTAGCAATGCTCATTTTATTTTTATATTTTATCTATACGGACCAGAAAATCGAGGGTTTATAGTAACCGTACTCAATTTTTGTAACTTAACTTAAAGTTAACTAACTAGCTTCTGCAAAGCAGGTTACTTCTTCTGCAGAAAGTTTCATCGATCATTTCATCTGGTCATTGCCGACAACACTTTCTTCGGTGTGACAGCAAGATCTGAACAGTGCTTTTGATGCAGCTGAGAGCTTTCTGTTCAATTTGATTTTTGTGAGTTATTGAAAAAATTTCAGTCTTAATAGCCCTCTAGTGCTTATTCTTAAAACTTATCAGCTACAGTGCGGAGTCATTGTTCTTATAGCAAAGAGAACTGTTTTAGTGAGAACCTAATGCATATCTCGGTTCTTCTTCAGTTCCACAGTGTCAACCTGACGTATTAGGGCGCATTAGTCATTTTCCCTTCTCGTGTTCAAATGCTATTTTCCGCTTCTCGCGTAACCTAAGGTAAGGCCTTCTTGAGTCGTTAAATTTGTAAAATAAAAGCTGCTGCCCGGTTGCAGGAAGCCTATTTTAGCAAAAACGTTTAATTTTAATTTATCGGAAATTATTTTAAAAATGTTAAATAGCATCGTTTTGCAAGAATAAAAGGATGATATGTTAAGAAAATTGTCATTAAATAAAAATATGTATAATTACGTTATAGACTCTTTAGTGTTCAAACATTAAGTCTATGAACTCTTACATGTATGTAGTTCGTATTAAAAACATGATAAAGAAAATTCATGAAAGTACCTTATAGATAGGGGCTTCACTCTTACTCAAAGGCTGTCAAAATTCTGTTTTGTAAGGTAGAGTTGAATGTCTCACAAAGTATATAGCTGTTTGAATAAATATAAGCTATAAATATAATACAAGCTAACACAGTGCGTTTTAATTCACCACGTCAGCAAACAGTCCGCGACATTTGACAGATGTTACTTTAACGAAAATAAAATAGAAAATTTCCATTACTGGCATGTCACGAATACCATACATTTTAATTTGTGTGATCTAATTTGATCCAACACGACTATAGAGCAACTAGCAAGAAATAGAGTATCACCTAAGAGTTTTCCCTTGTTAAAACATCTCTGTTAGAGAGGTGTATCGAGTAGAAATGGGTCCGTTACACCTGCAGACAAGTAGGCGGAAGATCAAAGCGTATAAAGTTTGGGTTAAACGTTCGGTCATGTTTTACTACAATTTACATACGGGCAAAAAATATAGTTTGTGATCCTAAATTCGTGTTCGTTAAGCTCGCAACAAGTTACGAACGAACGGTTTTTAAAACGGACGTTCGAACATCGATCAAGGCGGACGTTTCGTGACGTCATTGCTTTCAATTCGCGGCCTGGGCGGTTAAAGCAAACACTGGCTAGAATTACTAGTGACATTTATTTCGTCTACAGCGGCTACGTACGGGAACGTAGCTGAACATTTATTTTATAGAGCAGTGCAGTAGCTTTGCACGTGTATTAAAAACCTTTCTATATTTCTTTGCCGTCTGCAAAGAACAACGTGAAATGGCCAAAATAAAGTCGTATTTCTTTTATTCGAAGTTGCCCTCTGCGTCGCTGTCGTGGTTGCTGACACTCCCAAATGGAGGACAAAACAACATCCGCTTGGTAGCAGCCGGCTGGTACGTTTTGTGGGCATAGTTTTGTACTACTGGCATTTTTTGTTTAGTGGGACGGCTTCACTATAAATTTTCCTATTAAAGTCTGTTTCAAAGATTGTTTGTCTGTTGTTCTTGCTACGTTCGTGCAGGACCCGCGCACTTAAAACAACAAGTCAAAACGAGTCAGCCATGTAGACTGGAGGGCGAAAGTTTACCAATCGAAGGGGGAAAAGTCGAAAAAAGACGCAAGGTGGTCTGTACAAAACCTTCGCAAGTTTCTCGCAAACTCTTCATAAACAGTCGACCGTACAGCAATTTTATTCTTTACCTTTGACACAGAAGTAGTATTATTGCAGTTTGCCAGCTTGTACTCGAAAACCGGCTGATGCAGAACTAGGGAGAAGTTGTCAAGATGGAAACGGAAATTGTCTACTTACTCGGGTAAATTTGAATTAAATATCTGCATGTTGCTCGAGCAAACCGCCAATCACCTTGCAAATAGGCCTTATCACGACGCCATCTTGGCGAGTAGGCAAAGCGGGTAGAAATTACAGTGTTTGTGTGGGAATCCGACGGAAAATATCTTCTACAGAAATTGAATTCTGGACAACTTATGAATTGTAAAGATAAGATACTAGGCAAAACTTTTTATTTGCCGAATTTGAGGATGTAGCTTGGCTAATTTCCCATACATTTGTCTGTATTTTTTTTCCGCATGATTGACGCGGTTCGCGGGAAAAATTATAGACAAATGTATGAAAAAAATAAAAACGTAACTGGACGCTTTTTACCCCAGCGACAACCTTCAAACTTGGCGAATAAAAACTTTTGCCAAGCATGTTAACTTTACAATTCACAAGTTGTCCAGAATTCAATTTTTGTACAAGATATTTGCCGTCGGATTCTCATATACACTGTAATTTCTACCCGCTTTGCTTTGGAACAGTTTCAGCGATGGACAAATAGAAACGTCCAGTTTTTGTTTTCTCGAACAAAATAAAAGGCAGGGGAGACAGTTCGATAATTTCCCACAAGTCAATAACACCGGTACAGGCCGAGTGATAACAAACATGGTAGGTGGACTGACTGAAGAGCCTGGTACTACCAAAACCGAGTTAATGCATGGTTTTAACTCGAAAAAGATTACATTTGTCTCACAAAAATTCTATGAAATAGCAATTCCTCCGGCTATTTTTTTTTTGGGGGGGGGGGGGGGGGGGGGTAGTTATTTTGCTTTTTCTAGGCAAGTGAGAATGTGAGGGACTGTGGTGACTAGATGAAGTATTTCTGAAACTCTAGTTTAAAAGGTATTTGAAATGGAGATTACCGCATCGTAAAGAGCCGCTGCGTTTATTAAATTTTTCCACTTTCTGTTGTGTCGCTCATTCTAGGGAAAATGGGAAAACGCGCATTAACAAGCCATTAAAAACAACATTTTCCAATAAAATTTACTATTCTTTTTTCTTTTCCTAAAAACGGTAACAACGGCCAGGGCTCGAGACTAACAGGTAGCCAACTAGCCAAAGGCTACTAAAATTTAGGTTTTGGCTACCAGGTTTAGCATTCCTACTAGCCATTTGGCTAGTGAAAAACTCGGAAAAGTCAACTGTTCTTGATAGAAATCAATATACCTGACTAGTGAAAAATTACTTTTGGCTAGTAAAATCTGACATGTCACTAGCCAGTAAACCAGTGAGTTAAAAAGTTAGTCTCAAGCCCTGA
>NC_135761.1:1482634-1505758 GCF_052425735.1 Oculina patagonica | reverse complement strand
CGATCTGAAGGCCCCTATTCACATATTGCAGAGCCGTGTAGAAAATTCCAACTTGAAGTTGAAATACTACTTGTGCACTAAAAAAACTGATGGCTAAAACAACTGATGAGTTAAGAACTTTTCTGTTTCCATGACCTTGCTGAGTGATTTTGGTTTGGGTTATAGTAATATAGTGTAACAAGAATTTCCAATTGTCAATGTAACGCATATAACCGATTCGGAAGTTGCTACCAGGCTTTTACAGGGGGTCAGAGATAGAGTAAAACATCTACTGTCCGACAGTTTAACATCAAAAAACCAGTAGATTGTGTAGCAGCCTGAGATACAGGGTAAGTAAGACAAGACCATTTCCATCGAACAGTTTACAAAACAGGAATTTATTCTCACTTATTTGAGCCTTTTAATAATTTTTGTTAACAATGATGTTGTCTGTTAAATAGGCGTTTGCATGTCAAATTAGCATAACTACAGAGACTATAAACAAGTATTTTGTAGAAGAGATAAGATATTCTCTGGAAGGGGTGTTGCAAGACTGTTTGTAAACAGCTGTTTTTAGATGCGTAAATGTTGTTGTACGTGCCTAACATCTTAAAAATGAAAAAGCAAAATGAGTGGGTCGCACAGAGCGCTAACACCCTAATGCATTGTTTCACAAAGTTCACATAACAATAGAGGAACAGGCATATCTTCACCTTTGCATAAAGGAAAACAACGGAACAGTTTTCCCTGCTCGTATTGTTGAGACTGATGTTGATTTGCACATTAACATTTCCTTTCAATTGTCTTATTGTCTCATTATAAGTTTTTGCAATTCAAGTTTTTATTTTAGAGTGTACGTAGTTATATATAACTTAAAATTCATGCTGTTTATGAATTATACGATTAAAGGTCACAATGTTGCGTTGAGTTTCTATTCATTTCTCAATACTCCAGCTTATTCCCTTCATACCGGCTGAGACAAAGTCTCGCAATCATAACCGCCAATTGAACTCTGGGAAGCAGGGACAGCGCAGTGGCTAAAGCACTCGCCTCCTAACGTGACCCGGCCCCGATTCCAGGAAGGTGCCATATGTGGCTGGAATTTCTTGTTGGTTTTCATCCTTGCTCTGTAGGATTTTCCTGGGTTCTCCGGCATTCCTTCCTCCATAAAAAAAAACAACATTTGCTCGAGCAGTGTGCAGATATTTCAAATTTACCCGAGTAAATTGAAAAATTTCCGTTTAGATCTTGAGAACTTCTCCCTAGTTCTGCAATAGCCAGTTTTCGTGTACAAGCTGGCAAACTGCAATAATACTACTTATGTGCAAAGTTAAAAAAGAAAATTGTTGTACGGTCGACTTTTTATAAAGAGTTTGCGAGAAACTTTTTTCCCCTTCGATCGGTAAACTTTGGCCCTCAACTGTCAACATGGCTGACTTGTTTTGGCTTTCTGTTTTGAGTGTGCGGGTCGTGCACGAACCTAGCAAAAACAACAGACAAACAGGTTTTGAAACAGACTTAAATATCAAAATTTGCCTTTGGCTTAATGTGCTTCAAAATCGACCAACACTATACCCGATACTAGTGAAGCCGTCCCACTAAACAAAAAATGTGAGTCGTACAAAACTATAACCCAAAACGTGCCAGTACAATCGGAAACAGCCCTTTTTTTTATTATGCACGTTGCGCTATTAGGCCATAGACCGTCAAGAAAAAACACTTAGTGCGTTTCCTATAGTATTTCGAACTCGACTAATAAAAAGTATATAATTCTTTTTTTCCTTGGTGGCCGGCTTCTACCAAGCCGATGTTGTTTTGTCTTCCATTTGGGAGTTTCGGCAACCACGACAGCGACGCAGAGGGCTTCGAATAAAAGAAATACGTTTTTATTTTGGCCATTTCACGTTGTTCTTTGCAGAAGACGGCAAAGAAATATAGAAAGGTTTTTAAAGCACGTGCAAAGCTACTGCACTGCTCTATAAAATAAATGTTCAGCTACGTTCCCGTAGTTGCTGTAGACGGAATAAATGTCACAAATAATTCAAGCCAATGTTTGCTTTAACCGCCTAGGCCGCGAATTGAAAGCAATGACGTCACGAAACGTCCGCCTTGATCGATGTTCGAACGTCCGTTTTAAAAAGCGCTCGTTCGTAACTTGTTGCGAGTTTAACAAACACGAAATTAGGATCACAAACTATATTTTTTGCCCGTATATAAATTGTAGTAAAACATGACCGAACGTTTTACCCAAACTTTATACGCTTTGATCTTCCGCCTACTTGTCTGCAGGTGTAATTGACCCATTTCTACTCAATACTCATCTCTAACAGAGATGTTTTAACAAGGGGACACTCTTAGGTGATACTCTATTTCTTGCTAGTTGCTCTATAGTCGTGTTGGATCAAATTAGATTACACAAATTAAAATGTATGGTATTCGTGACATGCCAGTAACAGTTATTTTCGTTAAAGTAACATCTGTTAAATGTCGCGGACTGTTTGCTGACGTGGTGAATTAAAACGCACTGTGTTAGCTTATATTATATTTATAGCTTATATTTATTCAAACAGCTATATAGTTTGTGAGACATTCAGCTCTACCTTACAAAACAGAATTGTGACAGCCTTTGAGTAAGAGTGAAGCCGCCTATAAGGTACTTCCATGGATTTTCTTTACAATGTTTTTAATACGAACTACATAAGAGTTCGTAAACTTAATGTTTGATCACTTAGAAGGTCTATAACATAATTATACACATTTGTTATGCTATTTAACATTTTTTAAATAATTTCCAATAAATTAAAATTAAACGGTTTTGCTAAAATAAGTTTCCTGCAATGGGACAGCAGCTTTTATTTTACAAATTTAACGACTCAAGAAGGCCTTACCTTAGGTTACGCGAGAAAGCGGAAAATAGCATTTAAGCCTGGTTTTTTCTAGCGACGCAAGCACAAGCGAAAGCACACGCAAAAAGGACAAATTTTGATCCTTGTGCTTGTGCTTGCAAGCACAAGCACAAACATACAAATGCAATGCGCGTGTGATTTTGGTTGAGTCGAAGCCGTTTTCACGGAGAAATAAGAGCTGTTATCCTTGCGTTTGTGCTTGCGCTTGTGCTTGCGTCGCTAGTGAAAACCAGGCATTAAACACGAAAAGGGCAAAAGACTAATAAGCTCTAATACGTTTTTGACACTGTGGAACTGAAGAATAACCGAGATATGCATTAGGTTCTCACTAAAACAGTTCTCGTTCCTATAAGTACAATGACTCCGCACTGTAGCTGATAAGTTTTAAGAATAGGCACTAGAGGGCTATTAAGACTGAAAAAAATTTAATAACTCAGAAAGATCAAATTTAACAGGAAGCTTGTAGTTGCATAAAAAGCACTGTTCAGATCTTGCTGTGACACTGAAACTTACCGAAGTAAGTGATGTCGGTAATGACCGAATGGAAGGATCGATGAAACTTTCTGAAGAAGAAGTAATCTGCTTTGCAGAAGCTAGTTAGTTGATTTTAAGTCAAGTTGAGTACGGTTACTATGAACCCTCGATTGTCTGGTCAGTGTCTCGTCCGTACAGATAAAATATAAACATAAAATGAACATTACTAGCTTAAACTTGAACAGAAAAAGAGCAGAAAATAAGCATTTGTGTACATGGTATGAATTTAGATATTTTGCTGAAGAAGTAGTGTTCATTATAGAAAGTCAAGAAAAGGGGGGAAATTCGAATTCGTATAGAGCGGGGCTAAAACAGCTGCATAAACATGTTAGTTATACGTGCTTTAATCACAGGAAGTTAGTTTTCCTTTATCATGAAGAAAAGCCTTACGTAACAAAGCACTTTTACTGCACGTATATTAAATTAACATTAAATTAAATTAACTAAATTAAATAAAATTAAAATAACAGAATTTACATCGCTGCGGAATCGCAGACGTGTGCACATTATGCAAGGCTTACAAGGTGCGAATCGTAATTAAGTTTGGTTATCTAAACAGGGTTCCCGTCAAATCTCATCATGGAAATATTCTTTAACATTCTGACTGGGATAATGGTTATGGTGAGTTTGTCGTTATGTTTAATAATAGAATAAGTCACAGCACGAGCAGTGGAACTAGCAAATCAAACACTGAAAACATCATAAATTTAATTGATTTAATTCATTTTCTCTTTTGTTATTAATTATATAACTTATGGATGTACGGGACGGGAGCTTATTGAAAGATTTGTCTATCCGCTAAAATGCAGTTGATTACTTTAATGCTTGTCTAATTTTCCTAGCGCAAAATCAATATAAATCTTCCTTCAAAAGAACATTTTAAGCAGTTTTCTTGAACGAATCTATTCTTTTCTCTGGGTTGTGACTGGGTCTTGTTCTTCACATCGAGACTATGTTTATATTCGCTGTTCACTGATTTGCTTTTTATTATGTACAGCAGAGTTACAACTACATTCAAGTTTCTGGAGAATCAACCACAGGTAAAATATGAATGACTGACCGTAATTGTTTATCAACTACGCTCAGACGAATACTTGTCATACTGTATAGTTCGTTGTCTTGTTCAGGTATATGTAGTTATTTAGTTGCCATGAAAACTTAAGCGTGCCTGCTTCTTTGGTTTTGTGCAGTCTAATTCTTCATTCACACCAAAGCTGAGACACGGTTTAAAATTATTTTCTCCGTTGAAGCTTATAGTGTTTGTCAACTTTAAATTTAACACAATGAATGCACAAGTTAGAACTTACTTAAAACCTATGTAAAATTCAGTCTCTAAGCTGTTTTGGTTGTTTATTTTCATTTTTTCAGTTAACCTGGATTAACTAAACATATTTTGTTGGTATGAATTGGTATTTTGATCAGTTGGACTATAAATTTCTTATTGGAACGTTTAGTCTGTAGTGTTGCTGTATATTTTTACTTGTGGTTTTTATTTTGACTCGCCCTGTGGGCTCATCGAAACACACCATATTTATAGTATTATAGTGAAACTTCAAAGTGTTTGTTTGTGCAATGTTTATGTTAACCAGTGTGCCGAAAGAACATCGCCACCCTTACTAAGAAGTGATTATGATTTTTTTTCAGACGATACATACAAAGGACATTGGAAGTTAGATGGTTCTGATCCAGATGTAAGGTCAGTTTATTTAGTTTATGCATCTAAATATGAATTTGAAGAGATTCCTACCTGCTGTCAGATCCCGCTTTCCTTTTGTGAAAACAACGGACTAGTACGACTTTCCAGATCGAAAATAGAGATTTTAGGCGTTTCCTCTATCGGTGAAAAGGAAATACGGACCAAGTTGCACTGTGCTGATTTGTTGCTATTCTCTTTCTAAAACCGATGATTATTTGAAAATTACTGTATATGTGATACAAGTAATTCCGAGCGTTAACCTTTTTTACCCAACCGAACATAACGTAACGTTTGGGTTGTTTTTAAAAAAGTATAAAAATCCTCAATGCATACTCATTACCTCGTCGCGTGAGATTAAGTTATGGGAAGAGTTCGCGACTGCTGAGGCAATAGGCATGCAACAAGGAAAAAACGTGAATTTCTGTCAACCGCCACAAGGGGAGGTGAGTGGGTGGCGAAGGTTGGCCGTCGTGCCGGAGAACCGTTAAAATGACCACGTTTCAAGCGGAATGACGGGATTTATACTCTTAGTCCGCAAAGCATCAATACTGCAACAAGCACGCGCCGAAACGGAGGAATTCGTATAGTATATAATTAAAACTTCTTCTACGAGCTAATTAATTATGCAGTGAGAATATCCTTAAAATGCTAACCCTTATTCAATTATCAATAAGTCCTTACTAGGCAAGAACATGATTTGAAAGGCTTGAAATAAACTCGTTCACAGATCTCTTGTGGTTTCGTTCACAAGAGATCTGGGAACGAGATTAAGCTTGAAAAATAAATTTAACTCAGAGACTCGAAGGGTAGTGCAGAATGCAATATGGCCTATCAATCGACATTGTTATAATAATTTCGATTGAGAATACATACAATGAGCTCACTTTTCAGTTTGAGGCGCTGATTTATGTTTACTTGTAAGATGTTGAACGACCAATCGTGATACATTTCGATTTTGACATGAAGCAAATCACAAAATCGTGTGACAACCTATATACGGAGAAGGATATCCTTTATTGAAACGTCACACACACGGCCGATCAGTTGACGTTAGAATGCAGGTGATTAGTCAAGGAAGCTCGTTTTTGAGTCTAATGCTTGCGTGCGCTTTGCGCATGCGCATTAGACTCTTTGTTATATGAAAAAAGCTGTTAGCAATCCCAAGGGAATGGTTCGGGATCGATAATCGTTCGCTGTAATGTAGAAAACAATGATCAGCTGCAAGAACGGACTCCGTACGGACACGCACGATTAGTTTCAATTAAAAACAGCCAATCAGCGACACGTGTTCCCACGCATAATTAAAAGTTCTTTCTCAAGTCACGATTATTCAACACTTGAACAGGACGAAATAATTTTCCAGTTAAGACATTTGTAAGCTTTTTGTGAAAATAAATCTTCGTTTTCAGTTCAGTTAAGCACTTGTGTTTTCGTCTTGCTTAAAAAGCAAGACGTCTTTGAGAAAAAATATTTCGACGGCGACTCGCGTTTATTTACACAATGCGACCAAATATTTATTTTGTTTTAAAAAATAGAAAACTTTACCTCGGTTTTTGTATTTAAGTCATTCGAATTTTGACCAATTTTTTCTTTACAGTGCAAACAAAAACCTTCAAAAATAAAAGATGTACATGGATAAATGTAAATCAAGTTACGCGACTAAATCAAAATGCGTTTGTTTGGCCGCTTTGCAGTATTACACTGTCCCGGCCTTTGCCATACACTGAAATCGAATTTCATGCTTTTACGACTCTCAGAGATCTTAAGTTCTTCTTACAGCTAGAAAAATCATAAAATGGTTACATTGATATGGAAGTGATGATTCGCGAAATTTGTACATCATGATAAACAGTCTTCGCTCCTGTGTATGGTAGCTCGATAATAATTGCCTAGTTTCCAGCGTTCAAAAGGTCATCATTATATTGACGTGAGCATTTACACCCGTTTTTAGTGCAGAATGCACTATTGTGATGGTTTGGTTGGGCTGTCGTCCGCTAAACCCCTAAAGCGCTACAGTGTAAACTTTTAATCACCAATTAATTAATTAATATCAATTAATTAATTATTCCTTGTGGAGGGGGTGGGGGTGGGGAGCACCTGACCGTACCCCTAGGTAAAACCTGGAGCACATCTACGTTACTTTCATATGAAGATCTCAAACGTATATATTTGTTTCAGAAAACCCTTTGCTCTCCTTGTGGTACTACTCAACGTAATTTACACCAAACGCATGCGCAGATTAGTCTACGTTGTTTTCTGGAACTATCATGAACAAACATCGCTTGTATTGCGTGTTTGCGGTAGGCTTCCTGCAGACTTCTTGGCGCCAAGTAAAAACCGCAAATTAATTAAATTAGATTTTGAGACTTTCACAGCGCTTTCGTAATTAGGTATGCAAAAACTTGCACCGGGATTTTCGGCGTGAACACCTGATAACCAGGAAACAAATATCCTAGCTGTACTGCGTTTTAAAAAACCTGTCGAAAAATATGTTTTTTGATTAGATTTGTTTCTTTAGTTTTTGAGAATCGTCTTTTCGTGCAGTCTTATAAGTATCTTAAGTATATACAGTGTACTTCCCGATTTACCAAGGGCACACGGTCAGGTGCTCTCCATCCCCTACCTCCTTCAAAAAAAAAAAAAAAAAAAAAAATCCCCTACCTCCTTCACAGAAATAATTAGGCACACGGTCGGGTGCTCTCCATCCCCTACCCTCTTTACAGAATTAATTAATTAATTGAATTTTATTAATTGATGATTAAAAGTTTACACTATAGCGCCTTAGCGCGTTGGAGGCCAAGTAGTTTAGTGGTTTTGGGGTTTAGCAGATGACAACCCACCAAACCATCACAAAAGTGCATTCTGCACTAAAAAGAACCATAAATTCATGTGTTTGCACTTTCCGCTTGCAGATATAATAATCTGGAGTACTTTACAGGGGTCGGTGCCGTAACAGCAAGGCGATGCCTTTTGGAAAAGCAAGGTCCTACGCTACTGTACCTAACGTTAACATCGGGGTCTGCGATTTCACAATTGCTTTTTGGATAAGATTTACAAAACCATGGTATTGATATATTAAATCCTGTTATCTAATACATGGCTCTTCAACAACTAGAAAAACACTTGCCCTTTTTTATAGTGCAATGTTAGGATATAATTCAAATCCTCATGTGCTCCTTGGCTTCAAAAACGAAGACAAAAGGTTTGTTGTCGGTGTGGATCGCGAAGGACTTTTCGACTTGCATGGAAATGAAAACAAAGATGGGAATTGGATTCATGTTGCCTTAACATGTCTGCAAAACACGTTCAGGATTTTCGTTAATGGTCTACGAAAGTCTTTTGCTTATGCATCATCGTCTTGGTACCCCCCAATTTTACCTCCTAAAAAGACGTTCACTATTGGAAATGTTGCTAATTACGGAGGGGAGATGCTTGGATCAATAATGGATCTTCACATCATGGGATTTCATTTATCCCAGGACAAGATTTCCGACTTGCACAAAGGTCAGCAAATTGTTAAAAACGTTATTCTTTCCGTTTCATGAAAAAATGGAATAGCTACATATGAACTAAGTGTTTGTTTTACGTGTACATTCACGAAAGAACAAAGAAACGAAATAATAGGAAGAAACAAACAGGCAATTGAACAAGGAAAGAAACGAAAAAAAGAAGAACGGCAAAAAAAGATCGGAAAGAAAGAAGGAAGGAATAATAGGAAGAAAGAAAGAAAGCAAGAAAGAAAAAATGAAAAAGAGAGAAAGAAAGGAAGAGAAAGAGAGGAAAGAAAAAGAGAAAAAGAAGGGAAGTAAGAAAGAAAGAAAGAAGAAGAAAAGGAAAGAAAGCAAGAAAGAAAGAAAGAAAGAAAGAAAAAGAGAAGGAAAGAAAGCGAGAGGAAAGAAAGAGAGAAAGAAAGTAAGAATAAAAGAAAGATAGAAAGAAAGAAAAGGAGAAAGAAAGAGAGAAAGAAAGAAAAAGTGAAAGAAAGGAAGGAAGAAAGAAAGAAAGCAAGGTAGAGAAAAAGAAAGAAACTAAGAAAAAGAAAAAGAAAGAAAAAGAAACAAAGGGAGAAACCAAAAAAAAGAGAGAAAGAGAGTAAGAAAGAAAAAGAGAAAAAAGAATGAAACAGAGGAAGAAAGAAAGGACGGAAGAAAGAAAGATTGTGATTGCTAACTTGCTTCATTTAGCAGGGAATAATAAATGCAATATAACGTTCTTGGTATATTATGAAGTGTCCATTTAAAGAAACTTCTTTTCATGTTTTTCCCAGTTTTTAATTAACCCATAATGGGTATTTCGGGTAGTCATATACTCATTTTTACTTAATTACTACTAATTTTTGTAAATTAAATTTTAAATTTGGGTACGAATAAAATTGTTGTTTTTGTTGTTTGTAGGTTTCCCGTTGTTCATAAACCAAAGAAAGGAAGTAAAGGGAAGTACTGTGAAGGTCACGTGGAGGCAAGAATTGTGTTCTTCACATGCAGTTTTGTACGTTTATTATAGAGAGGCGTTGCCAGGGATTAATGCAAGAAAGTGGGAGGACGTTAGAGTGCCACAACTTGCGAACCACTATAACCTTGAGCTGAAATGCTTTAAGCAATTTGAAATTGCAGTAACTGGGCGGAAAGCAGTTGACAAACTCAATCCCTGGAAAGTCAAGACAGGCCAAGGTAAGAAGAAAAGTATTTGAAAATGAAGTAGTTTAATAAGTGAAGTCCTCGAAAAAATGAAACTTACGTGAGTTAGATCAGCTTATAAATATACAAACTTATGAAAAACCAATCAAGTAAATCTGGAGCTTGTGTGTGAGTCCCGGGGGGGGGGACTCCTATATGAAACGGACGGGGATGCTTGTCGGAAATTTTGAAAAGAACCCCTAGAAGAGACCAATCTGGGTGTGGCTCAAGCTTTTCTTGAGCCCTAAAAGATACCAGAAAACTAAGAATAGAATTTCGTTTGTAACCTTAAACGATACCATTATGGCTAAAAATATTGGCGTTTTGCCCGGAACACCCTAAGCGAGGCCAAATATCCGAAATTTACAACCCTGAGCGAGACGACGAGCATCCCCGTCACTTTTATATGCAAGTCCCCCCCGGGGGGGGGGGTGTGAGTAAGGTTAAGGGACCTTGCTTTTAATATCTGCTACAATAAGAGACAAACTGGATAGGTAAAGAAAGCCCAAATACGATCCCGAATAAAGCTAAGATACAAGAAAGAAACTCACTGTTGTGTTGTCACTAAAATCAAGCGAACAACATAAAACAGATACACTATAGTCTAAATTTTGTGTAAGTGTAAGTCAAAATATCAATTTTGAGAAAGGGAGAAGAAACATTAACCTTTAGGCTTGTCGTTTATTCAGATAACTCGTTTTTATGTTTTATCATGCACTTGATATTGTCGGAATAACACATTGCTTTGGCAACTTTGCGTTTTAAATGCGCAGATTTATACTTTTATTCTGTCTCTTTTCTCTTTTATTATATTTTCTTGTAAAGCGCCATAGGCAATTAGTGGATTTGTCGTTGTATAGTCAAAATAATCATCAACATTATTATTGTTATCATGCATCATCATCATCATCATCTTCGTTACATCTGTTAAAATAAGGCAAAGATAGCTTATAATACGCTCGTTATTAAAGCTAAAAAAAATAGAAAAACAAACTCACCGTTGACGCGGTTTTAACTAAGACCAAGCTGCCATATTTTACAAATACACTTCTGCGTAAACCTAGTGTGTAAGTCAAAACTATTTATTGTACTATCATAAAACGTACCAGGCATTCGAGAACGGGAGAGAAAACATGAGCCGTTAGACTAGTCGTTTTTTTTTTTCAATTTACAAGTTTTATTTTACAACTTGATATATGTCAGAACAATACATAGCCTTTACAACTTGCAAAAAAAAGTTGCACATTTATGTTTCCGCGTGATATGTTCTTTAATAATGAATTAAATTATTTAATTCATTAAGTGACCAATTTTTCCCATCTTTAGATTTTCCACAAATCAAAAGCCTGGCAGTGAAGGAACGAAATGTAAACATTACATGGTTGCCTGCATTCGAAGGAGAGTGTCAGGTCTTTTGGTACCTGGTCTACTATAGAGAAGTAATTTCCGAAGTAAGTGGAGGCCAGTGGAATGCAGTTAACGTGTCACAGCACAACACAACCAACTACAATCTTCAACTGCCATGCTACAAGGAATATGAAATAACAGTTACTGCATGGAGTGAAAATGGAGAAACACCTCTGAACAAAACGAAACTGTGGAAAGTCAAAACTGGAAGAGGTAACTACACTCAGAACAGAGAGCTGTGTGTGTAAGTGTTCAGTATTTTTTAGTGCAATTGGAAAAAAAATTGAAAATATATAGTTGTGTTTTGAGGTCATCCAATGGATGTTGGATATCATCTTAAGCATTGGGGAGTCATGCGTGCAGACGGCGTGCGTTGGCACGACTTTTGAAGGGGAGCTGTTCCCGACCCGAATTTGAAGATTTTTAGTAACGTCGGTCGGCTAAATGTCTTGAATGAAAGCTAAATATCAAGCTTTATGACTGGGGACAAACAAAAACGACGAGGCAAACATAAGCGCGGAGAACGAGGTTCGGTTGAAGAAGAAGAAGAGAATCGCCAGCGACTCAACATGGCGTCCGAAGACGATGCAGTGCTCTCTAGCGAAGAAACCAACGTAGTTCAAGAACCATCCAATCTGGAGCTAAAGGAGATGTTAGTCGACATTAAGATAGAACTGACTAACATAGCGAGAGAATTTGCCAAAGAAATTACCGAACTCAAAACCGTGGTACAGGAGCAGAGATCCGAGCTCGATAGCTTAAAAAAAAGGATGGAAAAAACCAAAACCCAAAACACCGCCCTAGAAGACGAGCTATTTGCCGCTAGGAACAAAATAGATGAGCAAGAGGAGGAAATCGCTGAGCTCTATCAACTTCAGGACAATCTAGAACAATACACGAGGAAACAATCACTTGAAGTTTGCGGTATTCCGGCGAGCGCATATACTTCGACCGAACAAGCGATACTTAAAATTGCCAGTGTTCTTGATGTTCCAATGACACCTGAGGACATAAACATCTCGCACACAATCAAGAGCAAGGGTGCAGGTACCATTCTGGTCAAATTTCAGAGTCATAAAGCAAAGACCAGACTTTACAAAGCCAGAACAAAATTGAAGAACCTAAGGTTCCATGATTTATTTCCGGACGCGTCAACCGCTACTCGTGTTGCAGCAGGAACGGGACGAATCTTCATAAATGAAAATCTCACGGGCTTCAGAAAAGAACTGCTTAGGAAAGCGAACGTAAAGCGCAAGGATGGACTAATTATCAGTGCCTGGTCAATGGATGGAAAGATCTTCGTAAAAACCTCGCCGGAAGGCACCCCCATAAGGATTTATAAAGAGGAAGGTCTGGAAAACTTATAACATTCTCCACAATGCAAACATTCGATCATCAATTACGCCGAACGGACCAAGAAAGGTACATGTACGACTATAATTACAAAACGAAATAAGGACCAGACTTGCAATTTCTTTAACTATTATCATTTAATTCGGGTAGGGAAACGGATCTGGCGAAGGAACACTCACTCACTCGTTTGTTTTGTTGTTGGTTTGTTTGCTTTGTTTGCTTTTCTTTTTTTTCTTTCAAATTCGCTTGTGTGTTATTAAGTGTTTGCTTTATTATTTTTTGTACGTTACTTATTTACTATGCAGACGTCTGTAAAATTAGATATTTTATCGTTGAACGTTCGAGGGATACGGGATCAGACTAAGAGAAGGAGTATTTTTTCTTTCTTGAAAGATTTTAAAGCAAATATTTACTTTCTTCAAGAAACATACTCTGACCTGAAAGATGAAATTATCTGGAAAAATGAATGGGGAGGTGATATATTTTTCTCTCATGGCACCAACCACAGCAAAGGTGTCTGTATTCTAATCAACCCTACTATTTTTTGTCAGGTGGATTATTGTTATAGCAACAATTCAGGGAGAATAGTGCTAATTACGATTACACTTGGCTCGCAAAAAATATCTCTTTGTAACATCTACGCGCCAAACAACCAAACAAATCAACTTGAGTTTTTGCAGGAGCTGAACAACTGCATAATCGACAAAACAGAACTGACCACATTAATTGTTGGAGGGGATTGGAATTGTACGTTGTCGAAAAAAGATAAACTTGGAGGCACGGCATGGGCATCAACAAACTTTAGGAATTTGCTAATAACTACAATGGATATGTTTGATCTAATAGACATCCAGAGAGTACGCCACCCAAAACTACGTAAATTTACGTATGAATCAAAAGCAATAGGAATGAAATCTAGGATAGACTTCTTTCTTTTGGCTAAAAACCTAACAAAGAGTGTGAAGAAAACAGAAATATATCCATCAATTGCACCCGACCACAATGCAATTTACATATCTTTACTTTAGTCCTGTGAAACCCCAAGGGGACCCGGACTCTGGAAATTTAATAACACTCTTTTAAAAGATGAAGAATACGTGGAAAGGGTTCGTGAAACGTATTCAAACACCGTAAAATATTATCGTCAGGTAACAAACAAGGGCCTACTGTGGGAATTAATTAAAATGGAAATTAGGAATGCGACTATCTCGTATACGAAATACAAAGCAAAAGTATTCAGAGATCAGGCAGAGGAAATTAGACACCAGCTCGAAGAGCTAGATGACACCATCTGTAATAACTTTTTCTCGCCGGACACAAATCAACTTCTGCTACACTATGACAAACTTAAATCCGAACTTCAGTCTCTGTATGAAACGAAAGGGAAGCAAGCGATGTTCAGAGCGAAATGTCGTTGGGTGGGACAGGGTGAACGCCCAACAAAATACTTTTTCAACCTAGAAAAAAGAAACTATAATAAAAAGACCATTAGGGAATTACGCCTAGAAGATGAATCAACAACAATCAATGCTAAACAGATTCTCGACCAAATCGAAGCTTATTTTAGAGACTTGTATACATCAGCAAAAACTTTCTCTCATGATGAATACAACGAATTTACACAACATCTACAAATCCCAAAACTTTCAGATGAAGATCGGGATAGCTTGGAAGGTCCTCTGAGCTATGAAGAGTGTAAAAATGTACTAGAATCTTTTCAAAATGATAAGTCGCCAGGTGAAGACGGATTCACCGTAGAATTCTATAAATTTTTCTACGACCTATTAGGCGAAAATCTACTGGCATGTTTAAATGAGGCCTATGAGGTAAACGAACTTACCATCTCGCAAAGAAGGGGCATTATTACTTTATTACCAAAGGAAGACGGCTCTTTACTCGACCTGCACAACTGGAGGCCGATAACCCTACTGAATGTTGATTTCAAAATCGCTGCGAAAGCAATAGCTAAAAGGTTAGAAAAGTTTTTGCCGAATCTAATACATCCAGATCAGACAGGTTTTGTAAAAGGACGCTACATCGGGGAGAACATTAGACTTATCAGCGATGTCCTAGACTACACAAAAGAGAAAAAAATTCCCGGCATTCTTTTGGCCCTCGACTTTCGCAAAGCTTTCGACTCTCTCGAATGGCCCTTTATTCTAAGAATCTTAGATGCCTTTAACTTTGGTAGCAGCATAAAAAGATGGATTAGTACGTTCTACACGAATGTGGAGAGCGCAGTATTGAATAATGGGTATGCGACGAATTGGTTTAAACCGTCGAAAGGTGTGAGGCAAGGGTGTCCTCTCTCACCGTATTTGTTCATCCTCTCAGCTGAATTAATGTCTATAAAATTACGCCACGACCCGGGAGTCAAAGGCATTAATTTGTATGGCAACGAGCTCAAACTGTCGCAATTTGCGGATGACACAAATCTCTTTTGTGCTGATTTAATTTCAGTGGAAAAAGCTTTAAATATAGTCAATGACTTCGGTAGGATAGCTGGTTTACAGCTAAACATGAAAAAAACAAAAGCGATTTGGCTTGGAAAATGGGCCAACAATAAAACCAACCCCTTGGACATGAAGTGGATGCATACTCCTGTGAAGATTCTAGGAATTCATTTCTCGTATGACAAGAAAGGCAATGATGACCTTAACTTTAGCTTGAAATTAAGAAAGCTACAAACAAAACTGGATATGTGGAGTGCTAGAAGTCTCACGCTAATTGGGAGAGTATTAATAACCAAAACGCTGTGTATCTCACAGATCATTTATTCCGCGTCAAGTATTGAAGTCCCAGATACAGTTGCAGGGACGCTAAAAAAGAAATTGTTCAATTTTATATGGAGAAAAAAGAAGGATAAAATAAAACGAACCGTTCTCTACCAAAACTTAGAGAAAGGTGGGCTACGTATGACAGATGTAGATCTTATGTTTAAAGCCTTGAGACTAGCATGGATCCCCAGACTCTTGAACGCTGGAAATACAAACTGGTGTTCTGTGCCAAACCACTATTTCAGAAAACAAGGGGGCTTATACTTTCTTTTAAAATGCAACTATGACACAAAGTACTTTCCTCAATTGCCAGCCTTTTACAAGAACATTCTCAATTTCTTCCAAGAATTAAAAACGCTTTATGGTTACGACCAAGCAAGTGATTTAGTATTATACAATAATAAAGAAATTCAAGTAGATCAGAAAACAATCTTTATCAGCAACTGGATGGAGGAAGGAATTGTTTCTATAAAAGACTTGTTGAAGGAGGATGGTAGATACCTTTCATTCCAAGAATTTAAAGAAAAATTTTCATGCAACACAAACTTTCTTCAATATTTTCAGATTATCAGTGCCATACCTGACCGGTTACTGTTGAAAGCGAGACAACTAGAGTCATTTAATAAACAGTTCTTCACAAGTAATGACCATCTCTTCCATTTTAACAGTAATTTCACTTTCAACCTTGATAAAGCCAAATCAAGAGACTTCTACAATCTCTTCATTGATAAAATTCACACCGGAGGTCCGACCGGTCCCAAAAGATGGAGTGAAACACTTTCTTTAAATGATGAACATTGGGCAAAGATATTTAAATTAACACGAAAACTTTGCAAGGAAACGAAACTAAAAGAATTTCAATTTAAATTGATTCATAGAATCGTTGTGACAAAGAAAGAACTATTCAAAAACGGTATTAAAAGAGACGATAGATGCTGCTTTT
Source organism: Oculina patagonica (assembly GCF_052425735.1). Lineage (NCBI taxonomy): Eukaryota > Metazoa > Cnidaria > Anthozoa > Scleractinia > Oculinidae > Oculina > Oculina patagonica. The sequence goes on along the minus strand of NC_135761.1, from coordinate 1,489,487 downwards.
GTGGGGAAAAGGACTCAATCAACCACACTTTTATTCACTGCTCTTTTACAAAATCATTCATACAAAAAGTCATTCTGTGGTTTAATACAACGTACAATTTACAGATCTCTCCAACAATAGAGCAACTTTTATTCGGAATTACCTCTAACTTATATGAGAAAAGTATGACCAACAAATTCAATTACTTCACACTACTTATGCGCTATTATATCTATAATTGTAAATTAAATAATAAGCCTATTGTCCTCCATGACTTTGTGAATGCTGCACAACAAAGAGAACTAATTGAAAACACCGTTGATAACTCAGAAACCAATAGAGGGTGAAATATCTCAACTCTCCTTAACGCGTAAGGAGTTATATTGTAAGTAACAAAAAAGAGGAAGAAGATTGTCACCGTAGCTGACTAAGTAACTAAGTAACTAAGTAACTGTACATAGAGTAGTTAAGAAAAGTAGGGTAATTTGTAGTTTGTGTTTAAGTCTGCGTAGTATTGTAAGTAATTGTATTGTTGTGTGTTATTAATAAAAATTAAAAAAAAAAAGAAAAAAAAAAAATCTTAAGCATTGGTATTTTATTTGTGTTACATATCCTCTTAACATGTCTTAAGTAAACTTAAGGAGAAATTTTGCCTTTGAGCCTTTAAGCGCGAACTACGACAAAATCTACGAAGATTTCCGAAGGCTCTACGAAAAGGTGTCCAAATTGGCTGCGCTCAGGAATGGAGGGATGGGACCGAGCTCCGAGTTTTGTGACGTCATGATTGGTTTTTGACAGCTTTGCTATCGAAAAGATGGTTGCAAAGTGAGACTTTGAGACACTGTAAGAAGATTACTTTCAGAGTTTATAGTTTTCACTGAAAATTTCAGAGGCTGGCTTGTTCGTACTCGGGATTCACAGTGGAAATACAAAGCTCTATGTACAAAAGATTATAATTTGGCTTTAAGGAGGCTCGGATAAAGTGAATAAGGATAAAGTGAAAGTAAATGAAAAAGCGTCATGGGTTCGACTCCCGTTGGGGGTACTCGGAAAATCTTTTTTCCGAGAATTCAACTTGAGAACGCTTCTTCATTTACTTTCACTTTATCCAAGTTGCCATTTCACTTTACATTTATCCACATTCATTTCGACATATTGAGCCTTGCAGTTAGCAGGACGTGTGTCACTCATAAGAACCTAGTATATGACCTCGCTCACCACGAGTCTCCCATAGCTCAGTGGTTAGAGCGTCCAACCGGTAATCTGTAAGGTCATGGGTTCGACTCCCGTTGGGGGTACTCGGAAAATCATCTTTTTTCCGAGAATTCAACTTGAGAACGCTTCTTCATTTACTTTCACTTTATCCAAGTTGCCATTTCACTTTACATTAATGTTATATTTTGATTTAAAAAAACACGTGCACGTGGAAGTCAACTTTTGGTGAGGATACAGAACCACCGAATTGAAATTCTTCTTATGCTTGACAAGCCATATTAACAAGGTAAAAGTGCTAATGATCAAAAAAATATTTCAGCTAGTTCTAGGCAGACTTGAAAGGGGCAAAATCATTTTCTTCCTTCATAATTGAGATGCCTCGCAATCTGATCTTACAGCACAACGACAGTGACGTAATAATTGGTATTTCCGCAACCTCGCTGGGAACTAGGTTGGTGTTTACGACAATTTCCCCCAGCGCTCTACGATTATAAAGGCCAAAATTTAGCACTTTTCAACTTAAAATAACTCTGCGATGCAAAGTCCAATTACTTTGAAACTTCGGAATATGTTTATTTGGTTCTTAATCAGCACTTTGGTTTGAAATAAATAAAAAATTCTTGTTCATTTGACCTTAAATAGCTCATATATACCTTCGTAATCATAGCTAAGAAATACATAAAGAAACAAAACCAGTGCCGTCACTATTGTTACTAAGAAGAAGTAGCTACCAAAGCGCATTGAGCTTTGTAAATGCGCTATATAAGCACCTATATAATCCATCCATTCATCTATTACACTATTATGTAACTTTAACAGGTATTTGATTACGAGACATATAACATGAACCTTTCCGCGAGTCGTTTATTCGAATGACATGCTTTATATTTTACATGTGTCAGAATGATTCATATCTGCCACCAAAGCATCCTCTGTTCAAAAGGTCATCAAGAATAGTAGCCAATAGCCAATCTAAGGGCCTGTTTATATGGAGGAGAGTTATCCCGGGTAGGAGGGTTTACCCTCTCCCCCGAGCCATCTTTTACTGAGCGTTTATATGAGAAAGTTGTCACTGTTGACCGAGCCAAAACGTGGCCCTCTCTGTTCAAAAGACTGGCGAGAGTTGTTTTTAAAACATATATTATGGCTGCCTTTTCTAAAATCAGAAACACTGAAGCATCGACCAAGACCATTTTTTGAACAAATTTTCCGCCTACTTCGATTTCAATTTTTTTGGCCGATTATAGCGTTTGCACATGCTCCGTATGTGTCAACTTGTCCCTGGTAGGCGAGGCAAAAATAACCAAACTGTTTATATGGAAAAAAGTTGGCTCGCTATCCAGGGTCACGCTACCTTCAAAGCGAGTGACCCTCCACCCAGGGTCACCCTGCCCCCCGAGCCAACTTTGCAATTTCTCATGTAAACGGTTCGCAGCTATTTATAAAGAAACGTATGAAAAGCTCTCTCGCCCGGGGTGGCTCGGTATGGAGGGTAACCCTCCTACCAGGGACAACTCTCCTCCATATAAACAGACCCTAATATCTATCTTTATTGAATAAATATAGGTGAACTATCAGGTCCTTTTGTTGAAAACAAAGTAATGGAAATATATGGTTGCGATGTGAATTTCACATGGAGCCCTCCAGCGGGCAGTGGATGTCCTCTTTCGATTTACATAATACACTTGAGAGAAATGCTATCAGGAGGCAACAAAGCTGACTGGCGTCAAATCAATATCACCCAGCTTAACAAGACCTTTTATGTCATACCACTTAAATGTGACACGGAGTACGAGATTGCAATGTCCGCTAAAGATGAAGAAAGGGAAAGTGGCATGTCAAACTCCTGGCGCGTCAGCTACAACAGGTATATATGTTAACATTTTTAAATTATTTTTCTCGATTTATCATTTTATGATTCCGTAGATTACTATCATAAATCTACCAGTTCTGTAAATTAATAATTGTTGATAGAACTTTTAATCTGTTTTAAGACCTATGGCACGTCTTTATATTTGCTGTGATTTTTGCTACAAGTAAAATGCGGTTTTCCTGTACTTTATACGAATAGTGGAATTTTATATGAAAGCTGATGTCTTGAATAAACAAGGTTATTTTTTTAAGGACATTTATCGTTGTTTTTTTCTAGAAAGGGAAAGTGTCATTTCAAACTCCGTGCACGTTAAAACCAAGTCAGCTGCAAAAAGTTAAATTTTAACACTTTGATTACTTTTGTCTATTTATTTTAATTTTTGTATGATACATATATCTTTTGTCTGACGAAAAAATATTGTTGGTAAGTTTAAAATGTTAATTTCTAATTAATTTACCAATTGGGGGATATCATCTGATAAACCATAGGTTTGGCTGCATCATATGACGTGTTTAAACTAATTACGAGCACGAAAAATGTTTGGTGGATTATAAGTAGTAGAAGAAATATGAGCGGGAGATCTGTATGGGCGTTTACAATGGCTCAAACGCCCATACAGATCAGACGCGAATATTTTATTCTACCTGTGAAATGAAAACAATAAATTGAATGCAAAGTATTGTTATGCGAATCAATAGAGATCTGTATCAAAATATAATGAATACTAATTAGCTGGGCAGGAGTTTCTACCAAAAGTTAATTCTATTGTTTGATTTGTATTGGGGTTTACAGTTGTGTACATGTGATCTGAATACTGTGCTGGGATTGGTTTGCACCCTCATGAAGAATTTATGCAATTTACAATTATTGGTACATGTATTATTTTCCATAGAAACAACAGGCAAAAGAGGAGAAACAGGCAATTCTCTGGGGAGAACAGTTGGTATAATTGCTGGAAGTGTTGCTCTCGTTGTCATGATAATTGTTGGGATCGGTTGCTACGGGAAGAAGACAAGAAATAGAAAACTTAAAGTCTACCTCTCTAAAAGGTAATTCAGTAGATATCATGCCATTTACAATTTGATTTTAACTTGTTTTCTATCATATGGGGATTAGGAACGATTATTTTTCATTTTCCTCAAACAATAATATAATTTTGTTATGAAATTTAGCGATATAAAATCACGACGTTTCGACCTCTCCGAGGTCATTTTCAAGTGCGAATAAAAATATAAAATTAGCATAAATATATTAAAATAGTAAAATAGGCAAAATTGTCACGAACGCTGAAATGCGATAAAATATGTAAAAATAAGTGACAAAATATTAATGAAGTTAAAAGGGGTTAACAAACTTAAAAATACAGAAACAATAAGAGTAATTAAAAAGAAGAACCGACCTAAACAAATAGTTTTGCGCGGATGGAATCGCATTGTTTGTTCAGAGTTGGTTTCAGTTCTTTGATAAAAAACATTTCATAAATAAGGCAGTCAAACTTGCTCTGACACTTCTTCAAAATTCTAAAAAACTGCGCAATGTCATCTGGGGCCATATCGTGTTGTTCCTTGAGGTGTTTGCCAATGGCCGATCCCTTGTGTTCTTCAATACGTTGGTGAAGATGTCGGCACGTGTATCCGACATACCCTGCATCACACAGGTTACATGTATGTTTCACCGATAGTACACCGATATCAAATGAATGAGGTTATGTGTTTAGGTTGAAAAAATTGTGTTGAATCGGAGGAGAAGTTTAGTTATATACGTGAAATTTAGATTGTATATTAACTTCCCTGGCCGCTTGGCACAGCTGATGCTTCCTTTCTCCACAATAAATAAATTTGTTCTATCGATTTCAAGGGATTGACAATAAACTTATTATTGGAATAAATGAAATGATCCTCGCATTGTGAAATCAATTTAAGCATTTGCATTTTTTTAGCCTGAAAAAAATTAAGGATACAACGGGATTTGAACCCGTGACCTCGGGATACCGGTGCGTTACCGTTATTATTGCTACTAAAACTAAGTTATTTTAACTAATAACATTCATCGATTTCGAAACACGACATCCCAACTTTAACCGACTGATACTTCACGTTTTGCTCGGTCGGGTAATTTAAAAAAAAAAAAAACGATTTTTAAAAAAAGTAGGTTCGCTCGACATCGGTTTTACCAAAGCGAAGAAATAATGATGTCATGGTATGTGCATTTTACCCATTTAATCAAGATTTATCTCTTTTAAAGATCTTCAAGATTGCAAAGTTTGACAAATTATCTGAGAGCATTTTCGATAAAAATATTGTTCCTCATTAATTTTTACTCACAGAAATAACGTCTTAAAGGAGGAAGTTTTTTTATTTAAAAGCTAACCGGTTAGTTATTTTTTTCATTTTAACTTTTATCCTGAAATCTAATATGTAATACACTATATCTAAATTCCAACCCCTCATGAAATTAAGAGCGCAAAATATAAAAAAAGTAAAGGGAGTTCGACTTTCAAAGTTTAATTGCCGTACGATTTCACTGTTGACTGTTTTATTTCATAAGTTTGTTTTGTCCATGTTGTGGTTAAGATTTATCTTTGTTAAAAAATATTCCAACTGGTCTGATTTTTATTTTCATTGTCTCATATAAATGAGACAATGAATTGCTGGTTTGAAAAGTTTTTAACCAAAAATAATCTTAAACCATAATGAATTTTACACCTGCCAAATGTAACTGGCGCCAGTGACTTTGATCCTTATTGAAGGAAATGAGAAATGAAGAAAATAAGAATGCTAAAAAAAATGCAAAATAAAAGGTGTGTGTGGAGCACCAGGCTAAATGACATTTAAATTTTGTTATTCAGGTCTAAGTCTGACATCATTCCCTTAATGCAACGTGAAGTTCCTCCCGAACGTATAATTTTTTTGGAAGAACTGGGACGAGGGGCTTTTGGTAAAGTCAATAAAGGAGCTCTCAAGGAATTACCAACAGTAGAAGTATTTTACAAGCCCAGGCACCAAAGGGTGGAGATCAAAGAAGGAAAAATGGTTGCCATAAAAACTTTACTTGGTGAGTGAACACGTAACAGATGACTTGATTGATATATTGATTGATTGATTGATTGATTGATTATTTGATTGATTGATTGATTACTTGATCAGTAATAGTAATAGTATATCTTTATTGCGCGTTACTCTCCAAAGAGAGGTATTGGTCTGTTTACAATAAAAGTTTTAACATTAACTAATACATTTTAAAAAAAATAACAAAAACTAGATTCTTATAAAATTCATTTTAAAAAGAAAAATTATAATGTTGATTGTGTTTGTAAGTTAAGAAGCTCTTTTCTTTTTTGAAATATTAAATGTATATATTTACCTACTACTTTTAATGTATTGTTATTATCAGCTCTAAGTAAGTACTTAGTCCTCTTGTTTTCACTTAAATATATGTAACTCATATCAATCTTTGAAATCTGGGAACAAGTAAGAATAAGTAAGAATAAGTATTTGAGTGAGTGACAGACGAACGGACGGACGGACGGTCGGTCGGTTGGACGGACGGATTGATTGATGAATGAATGAATGAATAAATAATGGATAGAAAGAATGATCGAATGAATGAATTAATAAATAAATGAATGATAGATAGATAGATACTTTATTTATATAACTTTGCAACCCAAAGGTTGAATTATGTCATATTTACAAAAAATAGGGAAATAAAAGCGACAAATACTTAAAACATCAAATTCTTACAATGCAAAATTCTAAAAACTATACAATACTTGCGTGCTGATCG